>NC_051445.1:29401535-29416074 GCF_001649575.2 Kryptolebias marmoratus
GGGGGAACGCGGCTCGACGTAACAGCAGCAACTCGAGCACATTACTGTCCCCTATATGTCAAGAGGACAAATAACACATTTTCTGTTCAAATTGCCAACCCGCCACAGTGGCGTGTGTGTTGATCAAATTCACCCGCCACTTCAAATATTTACCCGCATTTGGCGGGTGGCGGGTGCTAATTTCCACCCCTGGTTGTCAGACATAAAGGAACTTGCATCTGAGTACACTGCCTCAGAATAAGAATAGTTCATTAACAAACTACAAAAGGTGATACAGAAAGTGACAGAAGTGTGTTAAGATATGAGACAATGCAAGTCACTGGAGGACACGGAAACTGTGCAAGCAGAAGAAACCACTGAGGTTCAGCATAAATAATCACAAGACATAATTATATAAAGACACAAAATATCTCAAAGCAAGAAAATAACAAAGATGTTTGTTGTGGAGTTGGACACACAGCTGAAGTTCTAGGGCGTGCAGGCAAAACTACAGGTAAATATAAAAACTAGTACAATCTGGAATGCACTGAGCCCAACAGGTAGGTTGTAGGTACTACAAAATCAGTACATGCAACCCAGCTAGAAGAAATTCAGATAGAACTCTCTGTCATTGATGGTAATGTCAAGAATATCAGAGAAGATGTGTTAACGACAGGTGATTTATCATTTGAGCAAGCTAAACAAACAGAAATAAAGAATTGGAAAGATAATACTGTGTTTGAAGAAGTGAAGAATGAGCAATGAAAAAGCACCACTGCTAAATGGGTGGGTATTGTTGTGGAAGAAATCAATTTCCATGCACTCTCAGATTAAAACACTCAAACAGGTTTGTTTATGTATGGTGCATGGAATACAGAGAGCCTTAAAGACAATTAAGAATTAACATCAGAGTCCCAGCCTGAACAGGAAGCTTCGAATCAAAGCTCTACCTGCAGAGTCCACACAGGAGCTTATATCTAAGATATTAGAATGTTGGTAGGTGTGGAATAGAAGGCCTTGTATTTATTTTCCATGCTTTATTTAACATTTGATTATTATATCTTTATCTGATTTGTGTTTATCACCATTTTATATTTAGCCACCATTTTAAAAGCTTTAACAAGTAGTTGTTTAGTTTATCTGGAAAGAGAGAGATAGGTGGTAAACATCCTGGAATGTGAGCAATGGATGTGCCAGCAAGAAAGGAGGAAGGAGAGACCTTTGACCTCCAGAGAAGGGAGGCAGTGACCCACCCTCTGGAGGAGGGGGGGTCCAAATGGTAAAAACCAGAGAACATCCTTTGTTTCCTTAGACAATCCTGGGGTGATGGCTTGACTAGTTTTCAAGGTGATCTGTATCTCATTCCCATTGATTGTCTCCCAGATGCATCTGGTTTTATTATTGTATGAATATTGACTAATGAGGTTTTAATAAATGTGTTAAACTTTAATGTAACGTCTCCTGAAGGTCTTTCCCAACAACCAACTCGGGGAGGTAAAGGTAGTTTATCTCGACATAGGTGAGGAGGAGACAGGAAGCAAGGTCAGTCTGGTTTCAGTTAAGAGTAACAGGGTCATTTGGTGAAAACCTCATAGGCTGTGGAATTTAGATATTACACAGTCAGGTCGTTGCGGCCTTCTAGTTTCCAAACAAAACTTTCCAAGCAAGAAAGGAGGGGGTTTGATTTTTGCACGCGCTTCCGACTTGATTGTTTAAAATATATATGCAGTTTATTTCCAGCAAAAAAATATGGGTAAAACAATAACTAAAATTCTCTTATGATTTATATGAAAATGAAAGTTAACTTAAACCGAGAATCGGCTCAAAAAGTGTTCAAAAAATTATTTTACAAAAACCTCCCGTCTTCACACCGGACATTTGTCAAACAAAAAGCTTTTTCCACCGCACCCACCAGTGTTTTCTTTATCACCAATTAATGGGAGGGTCCAAAATTAAAAAAAATAACCTAAACAATTCCAAATGTAAAAATTAATTACAGATTGTGATTCCAAAACGAACTAAAGGATATTCTAACTGCCCAAATTAAGACTAAATTGATAGAACTTATGATTTACAAAAGATTAAACATAAATTGCCACAACACAGGTGTTGCCACCACAGTACACTTAAGGAGACATCCAATGGATTAGAGCCTAAAGCATGCTTAGTGGCTACAGGCTTAGAAGGCTTAGAAGAGTTAAGTGTCAGCTAACATGTGCTTCAGAGTCCCTTTGGCTAATTGTGGCAACCATATGTTAGAGTAGCGTTTCTCAACCCTTGGGGGGGGCATTGAGAGGATGACAGAGGGCGCTGGAAGCAATATTTTAAAAAAGGGGGCGTTGATATTCTTTTGGGGGGCGTTTGCTTGAAGGTAAAGTTTACACCAAAGATTCACAACAATATCAGTTTAAACTTTGAACTACTTGCAAAAATATTGTGGCCTAAAACATTAAAACCGGCACAGAACTGCAACTGTACCGATGGTGTTTCTCTTCGGCGCAGCTCCGTGCTGCCTTCAGGAGAACGGGACATTAGAATATCGTTTTTATAATTTGTCCCACATGGCAGTTACTTTGTAAACTTTGAGAAAGGAACACTCTCTTTAGTGGTATTACCATTGGAATTATTTATCTCTCTTACATGGGTTAATTTCTCTGAAGGATACACCGTGAGCACATTGTTATTGCAGTGGTTAAACATACAACAAAGATGCTTTGTTGACATGACTGTGGAACAGCGTTGACAAACCAACAATAAAATGTAAAATATTCTAAAACCAGAGACCTACGGCTTGACAAGTGGATCACAGCAGCTGCGTCAGCCAGTGTAACACGGGATCAATGTCGGCTAACACCGCTGCCACTTTTCTCTGCAGCTTTATTTGTGTCGTTGTGAACTTTAAAGTCTTATCATCAGTCACAATCTTTTATTAGTCTATGAATAAAAGCAGGGCTCTCAAGTTTCATGCATTGACCGTGAGACACACACATTTCATGAAGCGAAAACGCTCACATGCCACTTTTTGTATTTCTCATGCAAAAAAAAATACACACGCACACGCCCTTTTTTTGAACCGGAACCAATGTGCAGCGCAATGTTTTCCGCACGGGCTGGAGCACAATAGGGGCCAAGTTAGTGAGTTTTCAGATCCGTCTGGCCATTTTTCAAAGTGACTAGCAACAAATCTACTGACTTTTTTCTGTGTTACTTTGGCGAATAAATGTGTAGAAGCACCAATTATTCTGCAGTGTGCCGTAAGCCCCGCCCACTTCCCCAAGCAATGACAGCTGTCAATAGCACAGCAGAGAGGAGACCCGCTTCACTCTGTGTCCACAGTGGCGCAAATCCAGTAGCAATTTCTGTATTTACCAGCTGTCTGCGCATGTGTAAATGATATGATCGATAACAGAGACACGTCACTGATCAGGCGCCCCTCCGCTCCTTCATTATGAAAACTCAAAAAGTGAGTTTATGGTCATTCAGATGTGTCACTATATTGGCACAACAGGGTGAAGGAGATTATTCAAGCAGCAGGAGATAAAATGTCAAAAGTTGATCCTGCTGTTTTCTATTGGGTAGATCAGGTCAATAATGTGAAAGGGATATTTGAATGCCATGTAGAGGATTTCATATGGGGGGACACAAAGTTTCTCCACAACTGTAATCCCCAACTCTGATTTGCTTTTCAAGTTGGTTGTAAAGAACATGGGAACATTTGCTAAGTGGGAATAGATCTTGTGAGTGTTGATAAAAGTGTACCAGGAAAACTACATTCAGAAGTATGTAAAAGTGAAGGCCAGGAAGGTTCTCTTGAACCTTCTCTTGAACCCTCTTGAATCCTTTGGGCAGAGACAGCGCACTTAACATGACTGTCTTCAGCGATGCCTCATTTGGAAACCTCTCTGATGGAGATACTCAAGGCGGACACTTGATACTTATGGGAAAATATGGAAAACATTTTCTGAACTAACAGCTGGCAACACAAAAAAATCCCCCATCAATAGTCTGTGTCATTCTCCTGCTGATGTATTCAAGTCCACAAAGTCAGTTTCAGAGAAGAGACTTTGTCATTTTAACAGTTTTTAATCAAGAAGAGAGCCCCTGCTTTACAAGTTATTGCAAGCACTACATGAAGGACAATGCAGATTTGGCTAAACTATGTCTGCCTGCTAGTCTCTCTGATGAGATAATTAATTGTTTAAGGTTTTAAAAACTTGCCTTGTGTTTGTTAATTCTTATTTGCAAGAGTTCAAATCAACTTGTTTTGAAAATCTTTTTTATTTTTAAAGGAAAGTGATATTGTTAGGTATAAGACAATACCTGGAGGGACATCTATGTTTAATATATGTTTAGTCCTATTATCGGAAGTTCACCTGCTGGTTTAACTATTGTATATTTGTCCAGTTTTTTATTCTGAAGAGGCAGCTGACGTGCAGTTGTTGTGTACTGACGAGGAATGGAGGGAAATAAAACTGAAATGTTGTTTACTGTTACACTGGATTCTTGTATCATGTACCACCCAGTTCACTTCATTCATTTACAATAATAGTGTGTAGTTCATGTACAGTAAGTGGTGTCTAACATTATTGGATGAGAGGCGATGAGCAGCTGTCCTTTGTTTTACTCAGACTTTTATGTCTGACCACTTGATCTCGTTACTTCTGGAGGTGTGCACTGCTCTGACAACCACAGCCTCGCACACCATCACACTTTTTTTGTACATGGTGCAAAAGCCAAAAGACAATGTGCCAAATTAGTACATTTTTATGCCCCAATATCTTATTTAGGAGCATCTCAAACATGGGTGCACACGTTTGATAAATCAGAATATTTTTGTGCGTACACAATTTTTATATTTTGTTCATACGCCAACTTTTAGTATGAAAGCTGTGCAGTCTTTCATACACGAGGCTCCTAGATTTTCTTGTGTGTACGCCATTTTCTTAATTTAAGTGGCTGCCATGTAGCAGTAGATAATGCACAAAGTCTTTCACATGTGGTCCCTGGTGTGATGAGTTGTCATCACAGTGCAGTGAGTTTCCACTGCAGTGAGTTACGTAGACCCTCAAACAACACTTGAGGTAAGAATGAAACTGTACTAACACCATTCTTGAGCATTCTTCCTGTTTAATCAAAAAGGAGGTGAGGCATCTTGGTTTAAAAAAACAGTTTCAATTTGTTTATTTTATACCTGAAAACAGAAGATGTGAAAAATAAAACTGTAATGTTTATATAAACACCGTGAGTCTGAACACATAGAAACATTTTAAAAAAAAAAAGCATCTTAATTTTTTTGCACTGTTTCATTAGTTTAGTGTATGAGACTGTATTCACATTAATCCAAGTAAAATGTTTGAGTAACAGACTGATCAGGTCATTTCTAAAACCTACAGGAAACACCTGCAACCAGTATGAAGTTGAAACTTTGCTTTCTTTCTCTTCACAAAGAGGAAGTTGAAACAAACCTCAACATGCACACACTCGACGCACAGATGAGAGAAGCAGAAAACAGAAGCCAGTGGGTCCTCTGCAGCACAAGGCTCAACACAACCAATATACATCTAATCCTGTTCAATCAAAAAGAAGGTGAGTCATTTAACTGCTGTTTGCTGTGAGAAGTTGAAGTTTAAGGATTTGTATCACCTGCCACTGAAGGGGAAAGGGTGATGATGGTTCTGTGGTTTCAGCAGTCTGTTTGTCTGTACATTAGCAAAAATGTCATGTATCAGTGGACAGGCTTTAACAAAACTTTTAGAAAGTAATGATTGAATGAACATCTACAACTGATTAGGTTTTGGAGTCAGCCCAATACAAGATGGCCACCAAAGCTAACTGACCTTAGGAAATGGAAACAGTTGTAACTCAGTCAATTTTACACATATTGAGCTAAAATTTAGTGTGGTAGTAGCTGAAAGGCATCACTAACAAATACTTAAAGTGCTACACATTGCACAATATTTTTGCTTATAACTGTGACAATAACTATTAGACTCAAATTTGTCTGTCTACAAGCAAACGATTTTAAAACCACTGGGCGGATTATAGTGAAACTCTCAGAAAGTAATCATTGGATACACATCTACAACTTATTAACATTTGGGGTCAACCCAGTTTGATGTAAAAAAGTGAGTCTCTGCACATTGACTAATAATTTCAGCCACGGCGTAGAGGACTTTGATATATCTGGGCATCAAAATGTGATCTATGAAAATATGCTCCCTCTGAATTCTTCTATTGACAATGTCCTCCAGCAGCACCAAAGCTGCCATTGTTCCACTATTTTGCATGACTTCACACTAGTGCTGGACGATATAACGATACATATCGTGGGGACGATAGAAAAGTGTCTATCGTGATATATTTTCTTCTATTGTCTCTATCGTTTCTATTGTCTCTATCGTTTCTATTGTCTCTATAGTTTCTGTCGTTTCTATCATAATTGTATCAATGATTCATGTAAATATTTCATAACGTAGGCTACAACGAATGTATTAGTGTTGTCACTTTGCATACATTCAGTTTATATAAGTGATAAATAATAAGAAAAAATAACTATTTTGCGAAGAACCTCCGTTTTGCGACATGATGCTGCTTTACGTGTGGGTTTGCGACAGGCTTTACGGCAGTGGCTTTCTGTGCGGCGCCGTGTTTTCACCATAAGTGCTGAAAGATGGAGACGCAGGAAGTATCAAACTCAGGGTCGCAACAAGTAGAGACAGCTAGCAGGCAGCCCAAGAAGAAAGACTTTTACCAAAACGAGGGGGGACATCTGTGATTTGGTTCAAGAAGTCCGACACGGAGCAGAAAAAGGTAATATGCAAACTCTGCTAATGCTAACTCTGCTATTAGACTGTTTCCTCATCTGACGCCAACACAACAAACCTCTTCTATCACTTAAAGAAGAACCACGAAAAAGAATATTTAACAATCCAAAAAGTGCAAGGTCAAACAAGTTGTAAAAGAGCCGGGGAAAGTTGCGAAAAGTAAAACTATAGCCGGCCGAAGATAATAGAGTCTGTTGTCATTTGATACTGTTACGTCGTAACAGGTACATATATATTGCTGCACTAAAATGCAGCAGATCTCATTTGTGGAAGTTCAGTTAAATATCACTTCGAAATAAAGCTTGAAAAAGGTAAGAAATTAGATTATTTTTTTCATATTTTTCAGAGAATAACTGAAAACGTGCGTAATTGGGGTATATCGTGATATATATCGTTATCGTGATATAAAATTATCCATATCGTGATATAGGATTTTTTCCATATCGCCCAGCACTACTTCACACAGCTATTTATGAGCATGTGTGACTGTCTATACTTTATCCACCTTAGGAATCATCATGTGACTTGCTCTGAATTAATATGCTGATCCGACACCTTTTTTCATCTCAATGAGAATGGAAGTGGCTCTTAGACAATTCACATGCATTTTATGTGCCTCACCTGTCCGTATGCCTCACAAGCGTGCGGTCCCCGATGCATGCTCAGCTATATCTACATGTGACAAGAATAGAGTAAAATTTACAGTTTACGTTGGATTGAAGCTGTTTTGATCATTTTTAAGGCATGTCATAAATGTGGTTCGGTCAGCTTTAAAACATAAATGCGCAAACTCATGAGAAAACATTGTGTTCAAATGCTCCTTGAGTTCAGAAAACAGAATGCAGAATGCAGGTGTGTTTCGGAATTTTGTAGTTCGATACTGTTGACTGAAAAAGTTCTCACAGCAGGTCACGCAACTTTCATTTTGGTGCATCCCAACTTGTGTGTGGAACATGACGTGCATCTTTTTTGTGCGTACACACCATTGATACATGAGGCCCCTGGTGTTTAGGGTTAATATGTAGTTTATGGTTTAGTATGTCATGTACAGGTGCATGACAGATGTTTACAATTTATTTAGTGGTTTTAGCAATTAAGATAATAATACCTGATATTACAGATTACAAATGTAAATCATAATGGTGATAATAATAATAACTAGAGAAATGGCATTTTCTGCAAAAATGCAGCGTAAATGCTGGGCGCTAAATGACTTCACTGAAAGTTGCTGATTAAGCTAAAACTACAAAAAACAGAACAAATGAGAAAAAACAGATATTAAAATGAGCAGAATACAAGCTAAATGCTAAAAGCAGCAGAACAGTAGCTAAAAGCTAAAAGAAGTAGAATACCAGCTTCAATTAGCAAAACGGGACGTAAAATTTGCTAAACAGTAGCTTAACAGTGGTTAAAACAAGCAAAGAAGGACCATGCTAAAATGAGCAAAACAAATGCTGAATCTATAAATTTTTAGCAAACCAAAATTTAAAGTTATCTAACTGTAGCTAAATATTTAACTCTAAAACAGATGTTTTTAGGAGTTTGAGGAATTCTCAATATTTTTCAGAGAATAAAAATGAATGGTAAATATTTTATAGTATAGGAGTTGCAAATGCTAAAAGTCATAGCACCATCTTCTAAATGAGCTGAATATTTTGATATCTAACTAATGAAAGTAGGCTCACGTAGTTAGATGCCAAAAAACCTGCAGAGGAATCCATAAACAGAAAAAATAATAGTGTGAATGCTGACTCAGCAAAGCAGGTCACAGCTAATCAGCATTCGCCACCACAAAAACAGTTATGATTTATGTAATTTTATAGATACTGATCTAAATTTGGTGTGGTAGTAGTTCAGAGTCATCCCCAAACTCTGAGTGATAAACTTATCTAACGAGATCTCACAATACATTACATTGTGCATAACAAGGTTTGACAGAAACAGCTACAACTCTGATATATCTATACATTATATATAGATATATACTAAATATTCCACATGTAGTTTGGCAGGGGCTGATAGTCATTCCTTCAAAAAAAAATTTGGCCTTTAATTTCATACTGTAATGTGTTTTTGCAGATGGCGCGAGGCAGTGAGAAACACCTCTTGTTTCATGTCACACTGGTTTTGTCACTAATCCTGACATCAGCTTTGAAAACTCTGAACTCAGAAGCGGAGCTGCAGGACAGTGGCTTCGGTCAACCCCCACCTCGCCACGGCCTCAAGCTCCTGGTGTGGTATGTGCAGAACTGCCTGGACAACAACATGAGGGCTCTATGTGATCCCTCCCAAGGAGAATATGGATTCCACTGGTTTCAGAACCGAGGACCCAATTGTCTGCTTCCTGTGATTGAGGACAAAAAGCAATACAAGTACTTTACCCTTGGGAACCTCCACTCTCGTCATGCTGAAGACCTGCCTTTTGAAGTCAGGAAGTACTACAATCCCCACAATCCTAAAAGTAATATGGACAGAGTTTTGGTGAAATTCAACAACAACAACAAATGCATTGAGGAGATATATGCAACTGAACATTATAAAGCAAGAAAGACATACAAAATTGGCCCAGATCTTCTGTCTGCTCTTAGACAGAGATCAGATCTTATTTATATGGAAATGTGATGTTTGTCTGCATGACAATCTTAAGCAGCTTTGTGACCCTAAAATTCTTAAACAAATCATGCTTTTCTAAATAATCTTTTTGGTTAATGTTGGCTTGCTGTTTGTACAACATAAAAAATGATTAATAGACAATCAATAAAATATTTAAAAGGCTGTTCAAGTTGGTTAGTGAAGAATGTGTTTGGTGTACTTGGTTTTTTTTTTTTTTTACCTTTTCAGAACCTTTTCTGGTATATTCACCTTCCTTGTCAGGACCAGTAGTTTCTAGGGGGACCAAAGTCTAGTCCTAACATGATAGAACATCATTTTCAGGGCTACTGTGTAAGTTGAGTTTAGGCTGAGGTAGAATCTTCCAGGGCTGTGATGGCTGGAAATTAGTGACTCAAAATTCCAAAAAAATAGGCAAACTTTATGTTGCTGTGTCACTGAATTCTGATTGCTTGTGATCAAGCAATTGTGTTTTGCACAACCAACTTTTTAAAATTCCTGCCTATTTTTGTGTCCACAACTTGCAAAACTGTATTCTAGTTCATAAACATTATTTTCTGGTCCACCTCTGCCCACATTATACCCACTTCAGCCCCTTTTGTACTCGCTGAACTATTTATGATTTAATCTGCTGGAGTCCACTTTAGAAATGAAGACAGGCAGATTTGGACCAGATTTTAATAATGATTTTGTCAGGAGATGGGGTTGTGGTTGTTGTCATCCTCCACCAGGTTCTTTCCTCCAGAGGGCGGCCTTCCAGAATCACCGTTGGGTGGCTTCATCCACTACATGTGTGTGTGGTTCACACCGGCAGATTGTTTGCCTCATTCAGCAGATAAGAGGAGCAGTTCTTCAGCCAGTCTTTGCTGGAGTGTACCCTTCACATGGTAACTCACAGCCTCCTTGTGACATAGATGTATGCTTGTCTCGAGTAATTTCTGTTCATATTCTCAGTTTACCTGCCAAGAACTCTTCCGAGTGATACTGTTCTTCACTCTCTGTAGGACTCCTGGACACCTTTGCTGGACTAAAACTGCTTACCTGTACGTAGTGATGGTGAAACCGAGGCTTCCTGAATCACTGAAACACTTTGAGACAGTTGCTCAGAAAATAGCCTATTGTGTCGAAGCAATCGAGACACCCTAAAATAGCGATATCTGGTGGTTGTTTTTATGTACTACAATTGATGTGAATAAAATTTTATTTTATTCTTTAAATCACGAGTCTGTGTTTCATTCAAACCGTTTTCATTAAAGCTCATGTTCTCCAACGAAACCTGTGTTTTTGGTTTTATAAACTGAAAGGAGGATGTTACAATAAACATGACCTTTATTAACAATAGTGACACTTTGTTCTGTTGGACTGTAAATATCATTATTATTCTATGAATTATTATTTTCATTTAATACTATCTGAGAACCTATAACTTTATGCTATGATGTCATGATAGTGATTCATATAAGAAGAGGCTTTGAGTGACATTCAAAGATTTGTATTCATTCTCACAAATATTTTTAAATACACTCAAAATCACACACAATCACCTAACCTAACTGTCTAAACTCAGACTCTCACAGACTCAAATCCATGCACATAACCACTCAACTTCAAACTCTCTCTAACTATTTCTTGTTATTTCAAATTTGTACAAAAACACATCCACCTTCCCAAAAACCCACAGTTTGGGTGGATATTCAGTCTCATTTTAAAGCCTTGAGAATAACTGTAAGACCCGCCCACTCGGGATTCCTGCGAATCAGTGCATGACGAGCTGCACGTCACAAGCAGCTTGGGACACCAGAAAGAACGAGGCCTTGTTTAGGAGTGGCCACGTGATATTTGACGTGTTGACACAGTCACCAAAACACTGCATCAAGATAATTCCGCTTCATTTGGCTTGACACTGTGTCGAGCAGGAGGTGTCGAGCAGCACATCACTACCTGTACGGCCTGCCTGCCCAAGGGTGATTCTGTCATCCTTCCCAGTTTCACCACCAACTGGAGGGAACTAACATCACATTTCAACTGCCACAACCCCGGATTCCACTCATCTTCCCCCGGTGGACCATTCTCTCCCTCAGAAGTAAGACTGCTGCTGCTCCTTTCGGTCTCGATCAATTCTCATCCTATCTCTGTTTTTCAGAGTACCCGATACCCTCGATGCCAAGGTCGTTCCAGACCGCCTAACAGCCTGTTACTTTCTGGTTTTCAATAAACTTACTTTATCTGATTCCTGGTTTCCTCCTGAGAGTTTCTCTGTATGTGGGTCAGAAGCCTGAACAAAACCATGACAGATTTAACATTAGCATGTTTATTAGACCTGAACTTGTTTCTGTTGGAGTAATGCACCTCTGCATGTGTTTAAATACAGCTCCAACCCTCTATAGATGGGTTTGAGATGCCCATAATGACTCTGACTGTTTTGGGGAAAGAATTGTCACACCAATTTTTTGAACATGTTCCAAAATCAGGTAACATGACTACAAACAATGTTGTACACAGACTCATTCAAAAGAACACATTCCTGAGCTGAGTTCATATTTTTGTGAATTTCAGGCTTTACCAGTTATGGTTTTTACATGAGAAACTTTAACTGAATGCAACTCAAAATGGCAACATTTAACACAGTTCTGTTCAGCTCTGAGCACATGCTGGAACCTGAAAGATGTTTTAGAACAAACTGTATTTACTTCATGCAAAAGGAAGTTGTGATATTTTTCCTGGAGGGCTGTGGAATTGTTTATCACCATTTTATATTTAGCCACCATTTTAAAAGCTTTAACAAGGAGTTGTTTAGTTTATCTGGAAAGAGAGACATAGGTGGTGAACACCCTGGAATGTGAGCAACGGACGTTTCAGCAAGGAAGGGGGAACAAGAGACCTTTGACCTCCAGAGAAGGAAGGCAGTGACCCACCCTCTGGAGGAGGGGGAGCCCAAATGGTAAAAACCAGAGAACATCCTTTGTTTCCTCAGACAATCCTGGGGTAATAGCTTGACTAGTTTTCAAGGAGATCTGTATCTCATTCCCATTGATTGTCTCCCAGATGCATCCGGTTTTATTATTGTATGAATGTTGACTAAGGGTGTATGAATAAATGTGTTAAACTTTAAGGTAACGTCTCCAGAAGGTCTTTCCCAACAACCAACTCGGGGAGGAAAGGTAGTATATCTCGACAGGGCACAGAGGTGTCTGAGCACAGCGCAGTCAGGCTGGTACACCTGCATATGTGTGTCCTCCTATCTTTGTGAGGAACACTCACTGATAAAATGTGCGCTCTTTCACCTCACTTATAAAAATTGAAGGCCTGTGCCTTAAGCAATAAAAGTATGAACATCTGGTTCTGTTTCACCTTGCCATACCTGCTGCAGCTACCGAGTCCATCCAGCATACAGGATGCAGAGGAGGAAAAGAATGAAGCATAAGAGAAAACTTAAGAAACTTTCTGTCACACAAGTTTTTGATTGAACTGATTGAACGTGTCTGTAAGTGAGCTAATTTAACAACACAAATGTTGTCTGTTTTGTCTGTGTGAGTAGCAGGGTTGTTAGCTGGTGTTTTTTGATCAAATTTGAATTTAATAAAGCAGCATATAAACCTTGTAGTGCTCTGAAAGTTACTGTGAACAAAAATGTTGCCTTAATGGGTCAGTCACCATTTCACACTTATGTTGCTTTGTGAGAATAAAAACTGAGAAACATATGAATGAAGCTTTATTGAAAATTGAAAATTTGGCCATAATATAATGAAGTACATGTGAGCACAGAATGGGAGAAAAGCAAACAGGTGTTTGCAAAAAAAATGGCAAGCAGCTGTGTCATATATTAGTTACACAAAATTTTAAAACTAAAAATCCACAATTCAGTTCTTCTTAGTCCAAACTGTCATTTAATCAATCAGTCTATCAGAACTGTCAAATAAAACTTTCTGTGTATTTTTTCCCATTCACATGTAAAGGAATTTTAGCTCTAGCTAACTGTTTTTTTTAAAACAGAATGAAAATTTTTCAACTATGAGGTAATTATGTCTTGAATATACAGTATTCATATTTTGACTAGCTGCATTACAATTTCAGACATATGTAATTGGGATAATGATCAGCAACAACATAATCACAAATATCTAAAAATTTAATTTAAGTATTATTAAATAACTTGATGGGATTTCTTTTTTTATCTTAAAACAGGTTTATTAAAAAAAAAATTCTAATACATTGTAAAAAAAAATGGTGGACGCGGGCGCGAACTGGCTGCCGTTATCTCTCGCTCTCTCTTTTTAGAACTTGCTCTTATTGATTTTATTTATTTTAATTTTTTTTTAGATTTTGAATTTTGTCTGTTCTTAACTGAAGGAAAAGGTGACATTTGAATGCACCTAGTAGAGTTTTAAAGACTTTGTGTTTTTACCTTGACTCTGGACTTGTTCCACTTCACTGGTTTCACCATGTTAAAGTATTCTGTTACTGAGCTGCTGGAGCTCAATAACACAGCTACTCCGTGGTGTTCTTCAATCATCAAACAACTGGGACTTCTTTGTCGTCTTCCATACATCCATAGAGGCTCCCGCAGAAAGTTTGTTTATCATCGGACTACTGACATTCCCTGCTAGTGGTCCGCAGCACCCGCCGTCGCACCTCTACGACGTCATCCGAGCGCTGCTGTTCTGGATTTTTATCACCATAGTAACCATTGACTTATATGGATAGACATGACATCACGTGACTTTGGATGAGCTAAAAACGCCACCATCTTACGCTAGTAATTCAGTTCCGCTTTTGCGCCTATTGAAACAGGAATGCCTTCTTATTATGCTGCATTTTTCTGCACAAATCTTCACGGAAAATGTCCAGACAGCGTTACATTTCATCGGTAAGTGCTTTTCTTTTAATAACAAGGCTGCTTAACAAGGAGATTAGTGCCTGAGTCAAACTTTACTGCAGAAGACGTGCATCAATACTGGACGTTATTAGCGCTAGTTTTAACTTAAAACTTTCTGTGTTATGCTTCTGTGAAGTCAAGGTCTCTCGTTTAAACATAAACATGTGTGGTATTAACTGAAAAGTTAGAATCAGGGAAGTGACTGCCCTGCTACTGCAAAGTTCATGGAGGTAAAATGCCTTTGTAATTA
>NC_051445.1:29416174-29425068 GCF_001649575.2 Kryptolebias marmoratus
TCTGTATTGCTTATACCATTGCTGATTTGACTACTGTTGTGATTGTAAATAAAGAGCTCTGGTTTTGCATTTCTGTTAAATTCATGGTTGCTATTATTTAAATTACAATAACTGAGTATTTGTGACATTGTATGTTAAAGTACATGCACTATTGGGCTCATCTTACCCACTAAAAAAATTTATTTCGTTAGTCCTCAGCATTGTTTATATAGCCCTGTGCCTTTAATAATACTGTAGCAAGATGGCGCTTTCGCCGCACCTCGGCCCGAGCCTTTAAAGCGGCGTGTCATGTCTATCCATATGTCATTGATAGTAACGTCTTAACTCTACAGAGGAGGCAAATTGGAAAACGTGGAGTGGATTTCAGCCTCCTGCACCCACTTCAGAAACTGAAGGATTCCAAACCAGTCCTGATGGAACTTTTGAATATTCAGTCCCTCACTAAAAAATCCTGCTTTATTCATGACCACATTTTGGACAATAACTTGGATTTAATGTGTTTAACTGAAACCTGGCACCAACCTAATGCTCTCTTCACCTTAAATGAGGCCTGCCCTGATGGTTATGTTTACCTCCAGGCAGCTAGATACACTGGCCATGGTGGTGGCTTGGCTGTCATTCATCAAAAAAAATTTGGATCTATTTCCACTATCTTTGCCAAAAATTTCATCCTTTGAATGTTTGGCTTTTAAATCTAAGACTTCCATCCAAACTACATTTCTCCTTATTTACTAGCCACCTAAACCAAATTCAAACTTTATTTCAGAGTTCTCCAGTCTACTCTCCACATTTTTTCTTGTTTCTGTAAATATCATGATTCTTGGCAACCTGAACATCCATTTTGACTCTCCATCCTGCCATTATGCAGTAGAGTTTCTCCAACTTCTGGATTGTTTTAATCTTAAACATGTTAGTGTTCCTACACACCATCAAGGTCACACTCTGGACTTGGTCATTACGGACTCTGTTCTGTCTAATACCCCTCAAGTCTATGATCTGGGTGTCTCAGATCATATGATTATTTTATTGCAACTATCAATCTCTCTATCAAAAAGACAAACGTCAGATCTCATTCCGTAATATAAAGAATATTAACATTGAAACTATGGTAGCCGACCTTCAACTTGCTCTTTCTGAAAAACCTACCTCAGTAAATGGATCAGTGGATTTGTATAACAAATCCCTGAGCAGTCTTCTGGATTTTCATGCTCCTGTTAAAACCAGATCTGTCAACTTTTCTCGTTCTGCTCCTTGGTCCAATTCTAATTTACGTAAAATGAAAATGTCTGGGCGTGCTTTGGAACGGAAATACAAAACCTCTGGTCTAACTGTCCACAAACAAAACTATCGTGAGCACCAGAAAGTCTATTCCAAGTCCCTAAAAGAGGCACGATCTATATATTTTTCAAACATTATTCAATGCTGCCCGGGAAACTCAAAGCAACTTTTCTCCACAGTTCATCACCTCACTGGACAGCATTCCCCCTTAATAACTCAACATGCAATAGCTAACCAATGCAATAAATTTTTGAACAGTTTCAGCTCAAAAATCAATTCAATACGCTCTGCTCTATCTCCAACCCAAAAATCGTCTGAGCCACAGCTCCAAATCTCTCAGCCTCTCTGTTCCTTTTCTCCCGTGTCTCAGCAGGAGATCTTGGACATTGTCAGGAAGATGAAACCCACTACCTGTGCCCTTGACCCCTTCCCTTCCACTCTCTTAAAAATAAGTATCTCAACTATTAGGCCATTAATCACTCTCATTGTAAATATGTCTCTTCAGTCTGGTTCAGTTCCACCACCATTGAAAGTAGCCATAATCAAAGCGCTTCTGAAAAATAACAGTATGGACCCAGAAATCCTTACAAACTACAGACCCATAGCCAATCTTCCCTTCCTGTCAAAAGTATTAGAGAAATTTGTTGCTACACATATAATAATCACCTTAAATCAAACCAGCTGTTTGAGAAGTTTCAGTCTGGCTTTCGCTCTTCACACTCTACTGAAACAGCTTTAATCCGGGTCACTAATGACCTGTTGATGGCGGCAGATGCAGGCTCACTGTCTCTTCTAATTCTTCTCGACTTGTCCTCAGCATTTGACACTATTGACCACAATATTCTCCTCAATCGTCTCTCACAAGTTATTGGACTCCATGGTACTGCTCTTGACTGGTTTCGGTCATATCTCTCTAACAGGACTGAATATGTTGCCATCGAAAAAGCTAAGTCAAAGACTCATACAGTTACTTGTGGAGTTCCTCAGGGGTCAGTGCTTGGCCCTATTCTCTTCTCATTATACATCCTGCCTCTGGGACAAGTCATCAGCCGCCATGGGATATCCTTCCATTGTTATGCTGATGACACTCAGCTTTATATAAAAATAGACTCGTATCAATCTGCTTCTTCCTCTACATTCTCTTCATCATCATCACTTTCCTCACTCACAGCCTGTCTGGAGGACATAAAGTCATGGATGAACAACAACTATCTTTAACTGAATAGTTCTAAAACTGAGGCAATGCTGATTGGCACTCCTCATCAGGTTCAGTCCCTCATCACAGCCATAACCTTTTCTGGACAGGACATCCCACTTTCCACTACTGTCACCAACCTTGGTGTCCGTTTTGATCCTTGCCTTTCCTTTGACACTCATGTGAAACATCTGTGCAAAACCTAATTTTTTCATCTAAAAAGCATTGCCAGTCTCATCCCATTACTTTCTCAATTGGACGCTGAAAAACGTGTCCATGCCTTTATATCTTCAAGACTGTACTACTGCAATTCCATTCTTTTTGGTATGTCAAATAAAAATCTTCAAAAACTCCAGTTCATCCAAAATAGCACAGCACGCCTTTTAACAAAAACTAAAAATTATGACTGTATCACGCCAGTTTTGCATTCTTTTCCCTGGCTTCCTGTTGCTGCCAGAATCCAGTACAAGATTGGTCTTCTGACCCACCAGTGGCAATGCACTCCCTTACCTTAAAGAGCTGCTCCTTCCACACAATAAAACTCGCTCTCTCCGTTCTAATAACTCCTGCCCTCTTCAAATCCCCAGAACAAAGCTCAGTACCATGTGGGACCGAGCCTTCTGCACTATTGCTCCTCATCTGTGGAACTCACTTCCAGATCATTGAAGGGAACCACAGACTGTAAACTCCTTCAAAAAAGGACTGAAAACCTATTTGTTTTGTAATTTTTATGGCCATGTTTGATCTAATCTGATGTAGCACTTTGAGATTATTGAAAATAAAGTGCCCTATAAATTAAATGTATTATTATTATTATTAAAAAATGTCAAGCTAAATAAACTTAGAAATATAAGTTCACTGACTGCCTTAAGATAAAATACTAGTTGTCATTTAAAGTTAACTGGACTTGTGTTTTTAACCTGTTTCTTCTTAAGCCAGACAACTTTATTTTTTTAGCACTATTAAAACAGCTAAACTGACCAAAGTGCTTAACCTGTTAACTAGCCACGCCCAGTTTTGTCATGCCTACGGTACAGATCTCGTTCTTATGACTTTTCAGCTCTCTGGTATCTCAGAAAAGCCACTGTCCGCTATTACAACGGTTTTATGTGACAGCTTAGACCCTCCCCTTTTGATTGACACCACATTCGAGGAACCAGGTTATGAAATGAGTTTTCCTGAGCCAATAATAGCCAGATAGCGTCATGTAGCTAATTTACACATCCCCCGAATCTTTCACGAATATTTCTGACTGGTCAACGCTGACACTAAATCTAAAGCCACAGATGTGTAGCCAACAAAATTTCTAATAGGGGGATATATGGCACCTCTAGGTTTGTTTTTACAGAATTCTTTGAGTTTCCTGCGTATTCAGCGCATGCTCGGTGCGTAAACCTTAGCAGCAAGTCAGTTTTTGTGCCCCCCTGGCACTTACTTGACTGACTCACTGACTTGACTTGAAAAGGGCGCGAAAGTACAGTGTTTACTGTATTTGTTCCTCAACAACGGATTATCAGAACGGGTCAAAATGGAATATATTTCTTCAACGGAGCTTCTAAATGACTCACGAGAGTGGATTATTATAAATTGGAGGACTTAGTGATTGATTTTACCGGGTTTCAGAATCCCACAAATGAGCAGCTGTTTACAGACGGAGATTACAGTAAGTCTAATGTTTTACTCTCAGCTTGTCTTTGTATGATATGGCGGGTAGATGTAAATATGTAGCTTACAGTTTCATTTACTGTTCAGCGCGATCGTATCATTGAGAGGAAAAAATGGCCCAACAGCCTGCCGGCAAGAAAAAGTATACCACGGAGGAGGTTGTGGAATTGCTGACACGGAGGGAGAGCGACATCTCAGCGTCAGACGCGTCAGATTCTACTGATGAACCAACGTCTGAAGATGACTCGTTTTTTGATGGAGATGACCAGTAAGTGTCTAAAATGTTTTATGTTATTATTCCCTAAAGATAACTATTCATGTTTTGCTTTGTGGTGGACTTTGTCATAGTTCTTTTGTGTGGGGGTGGGGGGTGGGGTGGAGTGGGGGAATAATTGTTTGCTTGGGTCAGAAATTGTGCATCAGAGAGCTTTTGAGAGGATTGATAAAGTGTTTATATTTGCTGGGACTATTTTAGATATCAGTATTTATTGTGGATGTGTGAGGAAGTTATAAGTGTGTTGTGAATGTTTGTGTGGGGGAATAATTGTTTGCTTGGGTCAGAAGTTGTGCATCAGAGGGCTTTTGAGAGGATTGATAAAGTGTTTATATTTGCTGGGACTTTATTTTAGATATCAGTATTTATTGTGGGTGTGTAAGGAAGTTATTGAAAATAGACTAAGTTGTTGTGAATGAAGCCCTAACATTTTCCTTCTTTTACAAGTTAGGGCAACCTCTGATCATGAGTGGGAGCCAGCCAAACAGAGGGTGGTTGAAGAGGCTTCTTCGTCAGATAAAGAAGATCTCACACCTCTGAGTGCACAGGGCAGGAGGAGCTTCAGGGGCAGAGGCAGAGCAGAGCCAGACGTCAAGGCAGCAGCAGGAGGAGGAGCAGAAGTAGCACAAGAGAGGGGGAGACTTCAACTCCAGCTGCAGACAGATGGCGTGGTATTGACGAGCCGGATGTAATTCCACCCCAGCCCATTTTCCGCCCATCGAGTACACCCGGAGCTCAGCTTATTATGACTGCTGCATATAGTGCTCTTGAGCTCTTTCAGCAATTCTTCACTGCAGACATAATTCAGAGACTGTTGGCTAACACCAATGAGTATGGACGAGCACGGTGCTCAACACCATCAAGGCCTTGGACAGATATTACAATGCAGAACATGTTTGGCTTTCTGTCTGTTGTCATTTACATGGGTTTGATCAAGTGCTTATCTCTAACAGACTACTGGCGAGGTGGGAAGCTGTACAGTCTGCTGTTTCCAAAGTCAGTCATGTCAGGAAGAAAGTGGCTCAGGATCCTCAATGCTCTCCACCTGAATAGTGCAGCAGAGGATTCAGCAAATGAAGCAAAAAGAGGGACACCAGAATTTGATCGCCTTGGAAAAATAAAACCTCTTTACCGGGAGATGAGAGAAGCCTGCTGCCGAAACTACCATCCTCGCCAGGAGATCGCCAATGATGAGAGAATGGTTGCATCAAAAGCAAGAGTGATCTTCAAGCAGTACATGAAGGGCAAGCCTGTTCGCTGGGGATTCAAACTGTTTGTCCTCGCAGGCTCCAGCAATCGATACACCTGGGACTTTTTCATTTATGAGGGAAAAACCGATGGCAACAGTGGAAAGGGTCTTAGTTATGAAGCAGGGACAAAGCTCTAAACACATCAGTGCTGGGAACAGGCTACAAACTATTTGTGGATAACTTTAACACTAGTCCCACCCTATTCCAAGATCTCATGCAGCAGAGGATCTGGGCATGCGGGACTATTAGAACAAACAGAGTAGGTTTTCCAAAAACAAAAGACAATGCCCTTGCTCCTAGATCTCCACGTGGCAGCATCCGTTGGCTTCACACTGGCTCACTCCTCTTCGTCCAGTGGCGGGACACCTGAGATGTCTTCCTCTGCTCCACCATCCACACAGCACACAGCAACGACACAGTCACTAGGAAGGTGACAGACGGCAATGGACGTTGCACAAAGAAGGATGTCCCAATTCCTCCAGCCATCAAGGAATACAATTAATGCATGGGAGGAGTGGATGTCTCTGATGCACTGATTGGCTACTATAAAGTCCTCCATAAAACCCGCAAGTGGTATAAGACATTCTTCTATCATTTCCTTGACATTGCAGTAGTAAACGCCTTCCTTCTCCACAAAGAGATCTACACTGCTAGAGGTCAAGTGCCAATGTGCAAGAAGGCATTCAGAGAGACAGTGGCAGACCAGCTGATGCAGTTATGCTCTCAGCCAGGTCCGTCACAGCTAGGTCCATCACAGCCAGGTCCGTCACAGCTGCGTCCATCACAGCCAGGTCCGTCACAGCCAGGTCCAACACAGCCAAGTGAGTCACAACACCGACTTCAGTACATCAGCGGGCACAGTGTCTCTACTTTTGCATTCCACTTCAGACAGTAGTTAGGCACAGTCAGAGCACAGTCCACCACAGGAAGCATTGTTTTCTCTTGTGTAAATAATTTAGCTGTTGTTGAATACTAGTACCCTTTCCATAATATTTATCATCTGTGGTTAGCTGTTTAATAACACACTTTAATATTATTGTAATCCTTCTGTCTTATTAAAATGTGACAGTAACTTCTCTGTATCTCATTGGTATCATACCACTCTACTTCTCCCCCTCCTGTTTGCTTTTTTTTCAATCTAAAACTTGTAGCTATTGGTTAAATGAACTGTGGATTCAAAATTAGCTTCCCAGAAAGTGTTAGAAATCTCCTTTGGACTTCCGGTGGATGGAGTAGGACATGTTGGTGGGAGCTCCTGCAGATTTTTTCTTTTTAGAAGGTGCATTTGGACATTTCCATGTACTTTGCTGCCCGCCCTTTATATTTCATAAAGACTCTACAACAGCTCGAGATGCCTCCAAAACCCAAAAATACAAACAACTCGACAATTACATTGGCGAGGCCTGGTCCCCCGCCTGCATCACCGCTAAGTATTAGCATTGCGGCTATCAGGTCAGAGATGGATGCATTAAAGGTGACTGTTGCAGACATGGAGGGACCGCTGTCTTCATGCGCTGATGATGTGGTTTCACTCAGAGGCAGTTTGGAGAGGCTTTCGGCGCAGGTCCTCGCCCTGGACAGTAGGTGTGAGGACTTGGAGTCAAGATCTCGGCATAATAACATTAGAATCATAGGTCTATCGGAGGAGCGCAACCAGTCAACGCAGACATGATTTCCACCCTGCTTAAAGATGCCTTCGGCCTGGAGGGGTGCCAGTCGTGGACCAGGCGTACGATCTCTACAGGCCAGGCTGAAGCCCGGTGAACGGCTCCGCCTCATAATAGCTTGTTTACATTACCACACATATTGTGCTAATATCCTACGACGACCAGCGGGTAAAGGTGGTAAAGGTGGGGGATTCCATAATTTCAGTCTTCCCTGATTTCACCGCCCGGACCGCAAAAGCCCGTGCAGCCTTCAATTACGTCAGGCGCCAGCTCAGAGAGATTCTGGACATACGGTTTGGGCTGCTACATCCAGCTCATCTCCGCATCACTAAAGGTGTCTCGAGAGAGAGTTTACTTCACCCGTGGATGCGACTGCCTTTGTGAAAACACTCAAGATAAAATAAAACTGGCTACACCACTTTACAGCTAAATTTTGGTTCAAATGTAAGTATAGCTGCAGCCAGGTTTTTCTTCACACCGGCGTACCCAGGATGACTTTTGGCAGTAATGTCTGTAATACTCATTTGAACTATTTCGGTCTTGCATAGTTTGAATTGATGTGACTGGAGCTGCTCATACTGTTCGGTTTGGGCGGGCCCAAGGCATACAAGGGCTGGGCGACATGTAATGCTCTGTTCTTAATTACACTTCTGTTTACACATGTTTGCGGGAGCTCCAATTGAGTTGGGATGAATTGAGTTTAAGTTTAGTCTTCGGGCTCATGACTTCATTTGGAGTTTGCACAAGTACCCTGTCGATATGACCTGAAGAAAACCAGGTTAATATTGGAGATGCCACACAAGGTGGTAGAAAATGAATGAGTAAAGATTCTATGGAACTTCCAGATACAGAATGGCAAAATGGGAATGGCAAACCAACTAGACACTGTTATCATTAAGCAGCAGAATAAAGCTGTGGTGATGCGATAGAGGACCCAAGCTTGAAAGAAGAGAGAAATAAACTAAATAAACTAACACTTGTCAAAATGTAATATTTGTTTCTGGTTTCTCAATTTGTGGCTGTATGTTGTTTTTATGACTTTTTATTTTTCTTTCTATGATATAAAACACTTTAAACTGTCTTATTACTGAAATGTGCTATACAAATAAACTTTAAAAAAGCATTGATTTAAAAAATACTTAAAGTACAAAAATATCAATTACTTGTGTAACTGTTAGCATGAAACTATGAAGATTGATATTTTGTTCTTATCCCCAGGTAATACTACTACTCTGCATGCACACAGAATGTCTAGGTAGTATAGATTGTCTATAGGCAAGTACATCAGACAACTTTTTTCTGCTGGTGTTCTGTCTGCCATTACACAGCAGTTTTCAGAGAAAGGAAAGGTTTATACAGGGTTTAAGCTACCTCATTTGGGTGAAAATGAATAATAACAAATACCAATCACAAAGTGTCTCTGAATAAAAATGTGTTTTTAAAGTATAGCTGCTGTGACATCATTTAGGTCAGCAGAAGTGACCAAAAGTAGTTACTTTCCTGATAAAAGAGTAAACATTACTGGTGGGAGATACCATGTGACTGTTCTCTCCTAATAAAAACAA
>NC_051445.1:29425168-29433865 GCF_001649575.2 Kryptolebias marmoratus
ACAGCATTGTGTCAGGTTCTTGTATTTTGATTTCTGATGTGTTTATCTAAACTTTGAAGTGAGATTTGTGTTGTATAGCTCAAACAGATTTTTTAAAGATTTACTACATCTTTCTAGCATAAGTGGAAAGTGGTGTCCGTTTAGTGTTGCAAAAAACTGGTTTGAAAAAATTGTCCTGCTAACTCAGCAAAACCAGTATAGGTGTGTGTGTGGGGGGGAGGATTTGGTTGCCTCATCAATGTTAACTCATTTCTCACATGGCTAATACGAACAATTCAAATATAAGATTTATCAGTTGGAATATTCGAGGTTTAGGGGGTGCTGTCAAGCGGTGTAGGGTATTTTCTCATTTAAAACGTTTGAAACCTGACATTGTTGTTTTACAGGAGACCCACATGAGAAATAGGGACCAGTTTAGACTTAAGTGTCCTTGGGTTGCAGAGGTACTTCACTCTAGTTTTAATTTAAATGCTAGAGGGGTTGCTATCTTAGTAGGTAAATCTGTACCATTCATATTGACCAAGATCATCTCAGACAGAGACGGCAGATATCTGATAGTTTTAGGTACTCTATTCCATGTACCCGTCCTGCTAGTTAATGTATATGCTCCTAATTTTGACAACCCATGCTTCATGAACAAGTTATTTGAAATTCTACCTTCCTTGAATAACTGTGTTTTGATTTTTGGAGGGGACATGATCTGTACTATTGATCCTCAGTTGGACCGTTCTAAACCTGTCCTGGCTCAATCATCAATGGCCAGAACCCGACATAATTTTATGCTATAGAATGGTTGTGTTGACCCCTGGAGATCTTGTAATCCGATCAGTAGGCAGTATTCTTTTTATTCACATGTTCACAAGACTTTCTCACGTATAGATTATTTTTTTTGTAGATGCTAAACTTATGCCTAAAGTATGAAATGTTACATACCACCCAATAATTATTTTGGATAATGTTCCTGTGTCTTTTGATCTTCAGATTTCACCCTCGCTGTTCCTCTCAATGGCGATTTAACCCTTCATTATTATCAGATAGTAAATTCCATAAATTCATTACAGACGCAATAGAGGATTTCATTACTTTTAATGACTCTGATTCTGAAACAATCTCTAGATCGCTTCTGTGGGATTCTCTGAAGGCATATCTACGTGGTCAGATAATTTCATATTGTGAAGTTACATAAAATGTTATATAAAAGGTATATAAAATGTAAGACCATGAAGTTTCTTTTTACCAGAGTTCAGAGCCCAGAAACAATGTAAAGGATAATAGCTGATGAGATGACAGCATGAAATCCAGGAAGCGGCTCTCCACGAGGAGAATGGAAAAACACTGACATGGAAAAAACTGATGTTTTTCTTTTCAAGTAACAAAAGTACATTGAACAGGAAGTTAGATTAAGACATAGGCTAAGTGTTTTGAACTTCGGTAAGGGTCTCCCTTTCAGCGCTGAAAGTGAATAAATGTGTTTTGATTTTAAGATGGACTCCTGCAGGAGGATATGCAAGTTATTTACTTGGTTTTTTCATCATTCTATAAGTCCCTATATAAACCGGAACTCCCACCAGATTTGACTGATATGCATACGTTTTTGGATGAGCTTCAATTTCCCCCTTTAAACTCAGAACTGATTGATCACCTAGAATCTGATCAAACTACACAGGAGTTATATGGGGCTTTACAAAATATGCCAAATAATAAAGCTCCTGGACCCGATAGGTTCCCTGTTGAATTTTTTAAAGCTTTCCAAGCTAAACTTATCCCATTGCTTCACTCTGTCTATGTTGAGTCTCTCTCACTCGGTTCACTCCCCCCCTTGTTAAGACAGGCTTCTATCAATGTTCTCTTAAAGAAGGACAAGGATCCTGATCTCTGTACCTCTTATAGGCTGATATCCTTAATGAATGTGGACACAAAGATTCTTGCAAAGGCCCTGGCCCAGAGACTTGATCAAGTTCTCCCAACAATTATCTCCAAAGAGTAGACTGGCTTCATAAAGGGGCGTCAACTTTTTTACAACGTTCGAACCTTGTTAAATGTTGTTTATTCGAGGGTAGCGCCCGAAGTTGTCATCTCAATCAACGCTGAAAAGGCGTTTGATCGGGTTGAATGGAGTTACCTGTTTGCGGTTCTGACTAAATTTGGATTTGGTAAAAACTTTATATCATGGATACGCTTTCTTTATACACTGCCCTGTGCCAGTATTACTACCAATAACACCCGATCCGGAAACTTTCATTTAAATAGAGGTTGTAGACAGGGCTGCCCCCTGTCACCCCTCCTGTTTGCACTCGCAATAGAGCCTTTGAGTAACTTTTTGAGAACCTCTCCCAGTGTTAATGGAATTGTCAGGAGTCACACAGAACTAAGACTATCATTGTACGCAGATGATTTGCTCTTATATGCCACCGATCCAAAACAAACCTGCCCCGCTATTGTTAAGTTCTTTCACAGATTTGGCCAGTTCTCAGGCTATAAAGTTAACGTCGCCAAGACCGAATGTTATCCAGTTAACCATTTAGCCCCACAGCTCTCCCAATCTGATGTTCCCTTTGAGCTGTGCCCTTCAGGTTTTTGGTATCTTGGGGTCAACATAACCAGATCTTTTAAATCTCTGTACTCTAAAAACTTTCTTCCACTCCTTGTAGACATTAAAAAAGACTTTCAAAAATGGGGATCCCTCCCACTATCTCTGATTGGGAGAATAAGTACTGTTAAGATGAACATATTGCCAAAATTCCTGTTTCTTTTTATATGTTTACCTGTATTCTTACCAAGAAGTTTTTTTAAATCATTAGATTCAGCTATCTGTCATTTTTCGTGAAGCGGCAAAACACCGTGAGTAAGACAAAAGGTACTTCAGAACTGTAAGTTTTATGGTGGCCTCTGCCGACCCAACTTTCAGTTTTATTACTGGGCAGCTAACATAGCTAAAATACCTTTCTGGTCTAATTCAGTTGATATACCCTGGTGTCAATTAGAAGCACACTCATGTCCCTCAGCCTCACTTTTGGCTTTACTTACAGGCCCAACCTCTGTAAATCCCTCTGACCAAACCAACAACCACATAGTTGTAGATACTCTGAGATTATGGTTTCAGTTTAGGAAACAATTTAAATTTACAGGCCCCATTGTCCTAACACCACTTTTGAAAAACCTGGTGTTTACACCTGCTTTATCTGATCCGACCTTCTCCTTATGGCAGGTTAAAGGACTAAAATGTTTCAAGGAATTTATATAAGGAAGGGTTGTTTTTGTAGCAATCTGCCACTTGGTCTCTCCACCAATCACTCACAGCTGTTTCCGATTCTCATCACCCTCACCTGGTTACTTAAGGCAGTCTGGTGGAGCAACTCTTCGTTGGTGCATCGTTTGCCTACTGGTAAACTACCTGGCTCAGAATAAGTTTTTCTCCTGAGAAACCCGTTGTGCTTTGTTCTTTGTAAAATCTAATATCTGACTGCTAAGAAACTCACCTTGATCTCCTCTATTCAAGCTGGCTGCTTGACCTGGACCTGTTCACGGGAACCCGACTTATCCACTGTCGTCATCCTCCAAGTCCTGCGAGGTTGAGGCCCAACACGCCGCCTTCAACAGAGAACCCTGAGACAGAAACCACGAATCTATCTGTTACCCGGAGGACTGGACACTTGGACCACACTTGTAAATACTCACCTGCACCCCG
Organism: Kryptolebias marmoratus; assembly: GCF_001649575.2. Taxonomy (NCBI): domain Eukaryota; kingdom Metazoa; phylum Chordata; class Actinopteri; order Cyprinodontiformes; family Rivulidae; genus Kryptolebias; species Kryptolebias marmoratus. The sequence continues at coordinate 29,428,857 of NC_051445.1, forward strand.
GAAGCTTGCTCAGGCGTCGGCTTCACTCACAGACTGTAAGCTAACCAGTAATAGCACTGAGTCTATCACCACCAGCAGACCAACACTAACTAACCTCGAACTCTCCCCCTCTTCCAGGTTCAGTCTTGTCACTGCACTTTTTGTAAATAAACCACTTACCATTACGCATCCTTGTGTCTGTCCGTTCCTGGTCTCACTCCTTCTGGCAGTAAACCTTAGAATCATGATAGTTTTGCTCTTTTACTGACTTGGCTTCCCAATTTGATCTCCCACCCTCCCATTTGTTTAGATACTTCCAGATAAGGGCTTGTGCAAAATCCCTGTTTCCCAACTTCCCTCATCGGCCACCTGAGCAACCGTGAGGTGAACTTTTACAACTTAAACCCCTGCAAGGGTCTTTAATTTCAAAGATTTATAACACGATTCAAACATATGATGTCTTTTTAACTACGAACACTAAGAGAGCTTGGGAGCGTGAACTGGGGCTGGTTTTCGATGGTCATTAGTGGGGGGCTGCCCTGACAGCCATCCACAAAATTTCAATATGCGCCCGCCTGAGCTTGATACAGTTTAAAGTTGTATTCAGATGTCATTATTGGCACTGATCTCCCCGAATGTGATTGATGTGTGCAGCCGATGTGGAAGGTCACCCTGCAATCTTGCACATATGTTCTTCACCTGCTCAGCCCTCACAAATTTCTAGCAAATTTATTTTCACACCATGTCTGTTGTACTTTCAAGAACTATTGACGCTTCAGTTTACATTGGTATCTTTGGTCTCCTGGAGCAATATAGTCAATACTCCGCAAGAGAGTTGAAAGTGATGGCTTTTACCTCTGTGATTGCTAGGCGCCTTTGTCACGCAGGAGCGATGAGCATGTTATCTGATGGAAATTGAATACTCCACTTGTTTCATTTCCACTATTTAAAGGAGAGAAACAAAGTGTAATTTTTTTCTTCAACATAAAATTTGGAAACTCATTTGGATGGTAATATCTATACTTTTGGAGGTTGATGATCATTTTTTTAATATATCATCAAACCTGTGGCCCTATGTTTTTTGACACTCTGGTAAAGAGAGGGCAGAGCTGTCAACTGATCACCACCTGGTGGTGAGAAAAATCCAGTGGCAGGAGAGGATGCCAGACAGACCTGTGGAACCCAAATGAGTAGTGATAGTGAACTGGGAATGTCTAGTGAAGCCCCTTGTCCAAGAGATCTTCAACTCACACCTCTGGAGGAGTTTTTCACATTACCCAGGGCAGGTCGGGTACATAGAATCCTAGTGGGCCATGTTTAGGGCCTCTATCACAGATGTGGCTTCCAGGAGCTGTGGCCCTAAAGGTCACTGGTGCCTGTTCCAGCAGCAGCTGAAGGACTTACTGGTGGACACTAGCTGTGATAGAGGCTTTTAAAGTTAAGGAAGCCTTTTGGGCTTGGCTGCTCTGGAGAATTTCTAAAGCAGGTGACAGGTACAGGGTAGTGTGGAAATGTTTATCACCATTTTATATTTAGCCACCATTTTAAAAGCTTTAACAAGGAGTTGTTTAATTTATCTGGAAAGAGAGAGATAGGTGGTAAACGCCCTGGAATGTGAGCAACGGACGTTTCAGCAAGGAAGGGAGAAGGAGAGACCTTTGACCTCAAGATAAGGAAGGCAGTGACCCACCCTCTGGAGGAGGGGGAGCCCAAGTTGTAAAAACCAGAGAACATCCTTTGTTTCCTCAGACAATCCTGGGGTGATGGCTGGACTAGTTTTCAAGGTGATCTGTATCTCATTCCCATTGATTGTCTCTGGTTTTATTTTTGTATGAATGTTGACTAAGGGTGTTTGAATAAATGTGTTAAACTTTAAGGTAACGTCTCCTGAAGGTCTTTCCCAACAACCAACTCGGGGAGGTAAAGGTGGTATATCTCGACAGTAGCCAGAGAGAACATGGTTGTGAATGCATAAACTTGAGCATGGGAGGAATTAGGAGAGGCAATAGAGAAGGACCATTTGGCGTCTCAGAAAGGGAAAACAAGACCTGCCCACGCTGTGTATGGTTTAGGTGAGGAACTGCTTAACTAGACAGACAGGATCCGTTTGAGGATATGAAACTAAAACAGTCTCATAATTCACAAATGCACAGAATGATTCACATGTGCACAGGAAGATTCACAAATGCACAGAATGATTCACATGTGCACAGGAAGATTCACAAATGCACATAACAAGATTTACACCTGTATTTCTGATGTAAACACAAATATATCCTGATTTACAATTTGGTTCTGGTCTGTGGATGTCGCTGCATTTGTGTGTGAATTTTGAGACTCCCCTGACTTTTCTCAACCCACAATAGTCTATTTTTTAACTGGGAGTTATCTTCAACCATGATGCGCAAATGAGCTGATGGTACAGATCGTGCCATGATGCGTGCACAGCTTCTTGCTGACATAGGCTGTAAAAGGGTCTATAGCGCAGTATTTGAATAGCTTAATGTGATTGTCTTAGAAGTAAATTGTGCGTTCTTATGATTGGCTGAAACAAGGAAGATACCTGATTGGTTGCAGCCTGAGACGCTGAAAGCTCTAGACATTGTGTGGCTGTCATAAGTGAAAGATCTCTTCACATGTTTTTTTTTTGTTGTTTTTTTTCTTTCTGCTCGCAGTGGAGGAGGACACTTTTTCTTTGTCTCCCGTACCCTCTCCTGTCAGCCCTGCTTCAGCTCTGTGTCTTGTCTTTTCCTTTTGGAGCCTCTCTTTGCATATCTTCCAAAATTTGTGAATTATGGATTTGGTCAGCTGGTCTCTCAACGCAATTGATCAAATTTTCTCAAAGAGAAGACAGGGTTTGAGGGAACTCTCTTGTCCAGACTGGACATTTTTCTCCGGATACACAATGGACTCCTGGCAGGAGTGGAGAATTGTGTGCCGGTCGATACTGTCAGTCGTGGATGTTGAAGATGTGTGCACAATTGGATTTTTGATAACAGGCTTTCTGTTTTTTGGAGTTGGCGGTTACCTGGCATATCAAGAAATTCAGAAAACCTCGGCAGCTGTTCTGGCCTGTGAGGCTGCCAGGCATGTGTGATGGGATCTGCAATCAACACGCAGAGTTGGACTCGGGGATGAAATGGGATAAATCTACGAGAAAATTGTTTGCTCTGATCTGGTGGAATAGACCTGGATTTTGGCTGTTTGGATTCGCCATTGAGAAAAAAAAAGAGCGAGACTTTGAAGACAGATGGAAAATAAGAGTCGGCCTGACCCAAAACAATTATTGTTAGGAGAATCTGGCTCCCTAGTGCCAGCCTTGGCCAGCGATCTTCAATTCCTCCTGGATTTTATGTAAATAAGATGCTCTGCCCCCTCCCTTGCCTAAGGACATCTGTGGATCTGCTCTGGGCTGTTTGATAAACATTCCATCATATTATCAAAGACAATGGCCTCTGTGACATGATTCATGGATTTATCTGCAAACACACACACACACACATTCATAAACACACTACACCGACCTCCACTGTATCTGCTTGCCTCTTCATGTGTCACTCAGCTTGCTAACTGGACCTTGTGTGCCTTTTTTTCTCTTCTGCTTCTGTTAGTCTATCCTTATCAAATAGATTTGTCTTATTAATGCTTCTCTAAGAGGAAAACTTATTCATATTCAAATGGTCTATTAAGACCTGTTATCACTGTATCAACCTCACATTTTTCCTCTAAGATGCAAGTTTTTATCCAAGTTAAAAAATAGACTTTAAAATACTATCATTATCATTATATCAACCGTTCTGTTAGCTGTTGAAATGCTTCCTCTTAGAGGAAAATCTATTTATGTTTAAATGGTCTTTTAGGTTATGCATCACTGACCGACTTACAGATTGTTAGTTTACTCAAAATTACCTGTTATAGTTATACCAATCATACCACTTTGTTATAGTTATACCAATCTTGCTATTAGCTAGAGTTACTTGACTGATGTTTTTATTTCTGTAATTGCGTTTTGATTAGTATTCTTGATATTTTTAAATGGTTCCTCTTAGAGGAAGGTTTATTTATGTTTGTTAGTATACTCAAATTACCTGTTATAGTTATACCAAACTTACTATTAGCTAAAATTACTTTTGTTTTGTTCTGTTATAGTTATACCAATCTTACTATTAGCTAAAATTACCTGATTGATGTTTTTTTATTTCTCTATTTCTGTATTTGATTCTGTTGTTGTTTCTGTGTTGTAAAGCACTTTGCTGTAAAGCCTTACTGCTGAAAAGTGCTATATAAATAAATTTCATTTCACTTCACTTCTCTTCAGTTTCACACAGAGGGCTAGGACAACACCTGTGGAGTGGTAAACTGAGGTGGTGGTTCCCATTTTTAAAAAGAGGGACTGCAGAGTGTGTTACAGCTATTGAGGGATCATACTTCTCAGCCTCCCTGGGAAAGTTTACTCCAGGGTGCTGCTCTGACCAATTGTTGAACCTCTGATCCAAGCGGAGCAGTGTAGCGTTTGTCCTGGTTGTGGAACAATAGACCAGGTTCTTACCCTTACTGGGTTGCTAAGGGGGTCTTTGGAGTTTGACTCACCCTGGTTTAGCTGAGACTGCAGCAAAAAAGGCTATTTTCTCCTAGTTGTATTCAGGGGTGGAAATTAAAAAAACCAGCCACTTAAATATTTTACCAGCCACTATTTTTTGTTGTGACAAAGAGTTATTTCATATGATGATGATGATGGATGTGGGTGGACGCAGTTGTGGTGCCCTACAAGCTGAACAACACCTCTTTCTTGACACTGCATGGAAATAACTAGATTTTCTTATTTTATTTTAAGCCATTAAAAGATGCATATCTGTAAATAAAAAATTCAGACAAGTGAAATTTATTTCTGTGGAGTGTTTTTGAAGTATTTTTTTGTGCTTTTGTAAATTTTTGTATGTAAGTTGTAATGTTTTTCAGACACTTGCTGCTTTTAATGCATAGATCTATTTGTGCTACCCGCTTATATTTAACAGGTAGGATATTCTGAT
>NC_051445.1:29434095-29435717 GCF_001649575.2 Kryptolebias marmoratus
TATTCTGATGAAGGAAGTGATTTTTGTGGTTTTAGAAAGGTTTTCGTCGTGGATATAAATTGTTCCAATGCTATGCTAAGCATAACTCCTAAGCTTCCACTTCAGTATCCGATGATATTTAATATTAACACAAACCGCTATAGTTTTCGGTTTGTAAACATGAGGGTAGCAGTTTTTTACGGGTAGCACCGACCGTTAGACATAGCTGTTTAGCCATGCTACGGTAGGAAAATCTGACGAGGAAGCACAGATCGTCAGAACACCGGCCGCAGGCGCGAACACACACTGACCGACGTCATGACATCATTGATTTAGTTGTTTAACTTTCGGTTCTTCCCTCGACTACTCTTGAAAAACATTTTTGTTGTCTACCACCCGCTTAACTCCCGACATGTTTCGCCACATTACTAATGCTACTCCTCGAATTGTTTCTTCTTCTTGATTTTTATTGGTGGTTGGTAAACAACTGAAGGAATCAATACCGCCACCAACTGGTAAAGAGTGTCTGCCAAACTTTTCTCCTTCTTGCATTTAGCAGCAACTCGAGCACATTGCAGGCCCCTATATGTCAAGAGGACAAATAACACCTTTTCTGTTCAAATTGCCAACCCACCACAGTGGCATGTGTGTTGATCAAATTCACCCGCCACTTCAAATATTTACCCGCATTTGGCCGGTGGCGGGTGTTAATTTCCACCCCTGGTTGTATTGCAGTTTTGAGTCACTAATAGTCCAAGCTAGTACCCTAACACAGAAGCAATGATTCCATGTCCAAGTCAACAGACAAAAAGGGCTGTCTAATCCCTTTTAAAAAAATTTTTTACTGTTGCTTTTACCTAATATTGCCTTTTAATGGCTCTATTTTTAATACACCTATTATCTTTTTTCGGTTTCCTTGTTTTTTTTTTAGTCAGATTGGTGTGCTCCTCCCGCAGCTCGTCCAGGATCCTGGCTTTCTCCCCGAGAGAGAGGGTAACACCAGCAGTAGAGTCTGCTGGGTTCTTTTCTGGCTAGTTCATTCGGTCATGGTGTAGAGCAGGGGTGTCCAATCCTGGTCCTCGAGGGCCACTATCCTGCATGTTTTACTTGTTTCTCTGCTCAACACACCTGATTTGAATCAATGGGTGATTAACAGGCTTCTGCAGAACATGAAGAGGTAATTTAGCCACTGAATCAGGTGTGTGAGAATCTCAGTCATCCGGGAGGGGCTCATAGTAGAGCTGCTGCTTCTCTACATTGAGAGGAGCCAGTTGAGGTGGCTTAGGCATTTGATTAGGATGCCTCTTGGACGCCTCCCTGGTGAGGTGTTCCGGGGACGTCCAACCGGGAGGAGGCCCCGGGGAAGACCCAGGACACGCTGGAGGGACTATGTTTCTCGGCTGGCCTGGGAACACCTTGGGATTTCCCTGGAGGAGCTGGTGTGAAGTGAAAACTATAATATAGACACTCCTTACCAGTTAGAATAATGTATTAATGTACTGTAATTGTATTGTATTAACCTAAGGATGAGTGTAACTCTGCACTAGCTGGCGAGGTCATGGGAGTTTATGGGACTGCAGGTACCAAGCACGGAAGATAACGCGGTCTGGGGGAGTCAGCTAAGCGGAAGCCGGAACCCCTCC
>NC_051445.1:29435817-29448736 GCF_001649575.2 Kryptolebias marmoratus
AGAAGATGGAGAAAAACAAGTCCATACACAGAGTTCCGGAGAGATGACCAAAGGAGGATGGGCCAGTTCTTTGTTCAGGTTAAAATGCTATGTTTTAGTGATTTAGCTCAGACATCTTCTGGTGTTCCTGCTGTGAGCTGGTAAGGGTGTCTCCCTTAGTACTGAGGCTAATAAATCTTTTAAACTGAAGATACTGCTTCTGACCATTTTTGACTCCTGGTTTCTCTGTGCATTTTCCGATCCGTCGTGAAGAGAGTGTTTTTTTTAAGTTTTGAGTTTCATGTAGGTAATATTTTGTCTCCTCAACAGTACCTACGTGAAATGAAAACAGACAAATGGCAAAGATATCTGTTAATGAGTATACCTCAGAACTACTCTGGAACACTATTCCATCATCTGAAATTCTTATTTTTAGATAATTTCATGTAGATATTAAATGTCATATGCATATCAACAGTTTACCAGTGTAATAAAAATTGCACTAACCTGCTGCATTTCATCCACTTTTGCTTCCACACTGTTCTCACTTACAAAGAATAGCTCCACAACTGATTGCTGCTGCTTGAGCTTGAGGAACAGCATCTCTGCATTAGGGATGTCCTCTCCCATGCATACAAGCCTGTCAGCTGAGTGTTTCAGGGTGCCCCCAACACCATCTGGGGCCCCTTTGCCATGATTGGCTTTGAAAAAATTCCAGGTCACATCAAAGCCTCTTCTGAATGGTTCTGACGAAAGAAGGAAATAGTTCCCCTTTTGCCGATACTGAGTGGCAGGCCCATCACTGAAGAAGTGGAGCCGGGTGACCTGGGGAAATCTTTCTGTAATCATATCCAAGACTGCATCTAGGTGCGCCCAGATTGCTGTAGGGTCATGCCTTCTTGATGGTGATATTGAGCAGAAGGGAATGGGAGACCTCTGCGTTGCTGTGTATAACACACCTGTGTGTAGGGTCGCTTGTTGGTGTGACCCCCCAAAATGGACAGATTGTATCTCATTGGCATATTTACAGAGATAGTTTTCACTAAAATACACATGACTTAAACATTCGTGGCTCTGGAGATTTTCTCTAAGTTCCCTATAGGCCCTGTATTGCCAGCAAATGTTAAAGAGATGGCTTTGGAACTTCACCATTCGTTCCTGGAATTCCGCAAGAACTTCATCTTCTCTCTTAGTGAGCTCTTTTTTGACTGTTATGATGGACTTTTTCTCCTTGTCTAAGGTGGAAGTCTCTGTGGCCCACTGGAAGAACGAAATCATGTTGTTGGAAGCAGGTCTCAGTGTGGGGACAGCTGTGGTGCAGCAAATGCCACATTCTCCATATGCACAAGCTTTTGAGTCAGAGTTGCACACTGTTGCACCAGCCAACTCCTCAAGGTTTTTGGTTGACAACAGCCCACATTTGAAAAGGGTGCTGGCCATGTACTCAATGTTTTCATGGATTTTACAGAGGCAAGTCTTTCTATCACTCTCGGTGGGTCGTATGACCCAAAATGGCCTTGACTTGCAGAAAAACGAAAACGATACCTGGTCTGCATTTTCAGATTGAAACTTTCTGTAGAGATTTTTGAAAGTGTCCAATAACAACCTCTTCTGCTTCTTTTGCTTCTTTCTAGTGACTGTTTCTTTTTTCCCAGTCGTCAGTCGGCTGACATCATCTCTTAAGAAGGCTACCAACTTCTCCCTTTCAGCTACCTTAATATTCCTTGCTTTCCAGTGAAATGTTGTGATGTTACCCTGCACCTTTGACCTCTTCTGTGAGAATTCAAAGGTCTTAAGTGCAAGTGTCTGTAATTTATACTTTTTATGATGTTCCCCATGGTGACTCTGGCAAGCATCTGCTTGTCTCTCTCTTTTTGTGTTCTGATATATTGTTTTTAATTTCTTCCACAACTGAGGCATGCAGAAGTAGTTTCCTGCATATGCTGTGAGAGACAGAAGGTTCAAGGATCTTGTCAAGTTTTGCCCGAGGAGATTGGTCATATGTCTTGGGCTGAATTCGTTGCCACCTCTTTCTGTATTTATCTGTTTTTGCTTTTTGTTTTGCCAGGAGAGCTGTAAGCTTTTCAATTTCTCTTTTCAGTCTTTGTTTAGTATTTCTTCTCTGTCATTGGTCTAACTTTCTTTGCCTAAAACAGAAAAAAAATCACAACACATAATTAACATGCAATTGTATTCTTATGTCTTAAGAATGAGATAATGTAATCTACTATAACAAATAATCCTACACAGTTCAGAGCTCAGACCTTGAATATTCTGCAGAAGAAGGTGAAGAGCTTAGTTGTGTATTAAAATTATTGGGTGTCTCAGGTGAAGAAGGCATCGCTGCCCTGGCTTTTTCCCTGGCTTTTGCCTCTCTCTTTCTTTCCCTCTACTTTTTCCTCTGGGCACGCTTTTCTCGCTCAGTAAGGTCTGCAATTCTTTTCTTTCTTCCTGTCTCTTTGTCCTGCTGCCATTTCTCCCTTTCTTTCTGCAGGTACCTGGCCCTCTTCTCTGGGTCTGCATCACGCCTTGCCCTGTACCGACGCTGTATCTCTGCTGCACTAAGCGCTGGAGCCATTTCCTGACAAATGTGGAATTTCAAAATTTTTTCAACAATGCTACACACACACATACATACATACATATACACATATATACACACACACACATATATAAAATAATTATACTTATAATGATTACTTTTCACCATAATTTCCACCCTGTTAGGTCCTCGTTCCACCCTGTTAGGTTCCATAAACCATAAACCTGTTAGGTTCATAAACCTAACAGGGTGGAACACAACAGCATGGAATCTTTTTAGCTAATCTAGCTATAGCTCTTTATGTGGTCAACATTAAGCTAGCTAACCTTCAACAGAATAACAAACCTTTAATGACTAAATCTAACATCTTTTTTTTTAATTCTACTGAAAAAACATTTCCCACAATTTATCTTAACAGGGTGGAAATTTAAGGTTGACTCATACAGGTTTAATATATTTAAGATTATCAAAAGGTAAGGAGAAAATGACAGTTTAAGCTTACCTTGTTTTCCACGGCTGAATTCCCTCCAAAACCAATTGATGTCACTTCCTGTAAATGGCTTTTATGGAATTGTAGTCTTTTTGAAGGCAAAAAGGAAACATTCTAACAGGGTGGAAAGTTACTACTGGGACATGTAGAATATGAAGAAAATATCAAATAAGAAAAATAGCTTCAACAGATTCAATTGCACAATAAAATAAGGTTTAGTCTAGTCAATCAAAGTATTGAAGAATTTTTTTTTTTTTAAATTTTATAGTTTAAACTTATTGAGGAAGTCTATTACACTTACACAATAAAATTGAGCATGTGTGTCACCAAAAAGTTGTGTAAAGTACAAAAAAATATTTTGAATGCATTTCATTTCTATTTGAATGATGGCAAACATCTAAATATATATTTAAAATACTTTGTTGTAAAGATTTGGCACATTTTAGAAAAAAAACGGTAAAAGAAATATGCGGACATGAAATGTTGCCGCAAAAAAAGAATCATGCCATTAATGTTTGAAAAGGAATATTTTTATTAACAGCCACATCAAATCAGCTCCTGTCTGAATATTATAGTGATAGTTCAGTTATTTTGAAGAGGTTATATGATCTGTTTAAAATATGGTTCTGACAATAATTTGTTTAATACACACATTTTTTTACTATAGTCTAACTGCAGCTTCTTTTTCAAGCATATTTCTCATGTTTGCTCAAAATTATGTGAGTTAATTAAAAAAGATCTAGTCAAATAAAATGATTTTAAAATCCTGAAGTTACATTTTATCAGGGGTGGAAATTAGCACCCGCCACTGGCCAAATACGGGTAAATATTTGAAGTGGCGTGTGAATTTGATTAACACACACGCCACTCTGGCGGGTTGGCAATTTGAACAGAAAAGGTGTTATTTGTCCTCTTGACATATAGGGGGCAGCAATGTGCTCGAGTTGCTGCTAAATGCAAGGAGAAAAGTTTAGCAGACACTCTTTACCAGTTGGTGGCGGTATTGATTCCTTCAGTTGTTCACCAACCACCAATAAAAATCAAGAAGAAGAAGAAGAAACCATTTGAGGAGTAGCATTAGCAATGTGGCGGAACATTTTGGGAGTTAAGTGGGTGGCAGACAACAAAAATGTTTTTCAAGAGTAGTCGAGGGAAAATCCGAAAGTTAAACAATGTTTTTTTTTAACTAAATCAATGACATCATGCTGTCAGTCAGTGTGCGTTCGCGCCTACGGCCGGTGTTCTGACGATCTGTGTTTCCTTGTCAGATTTTCCTACCATAGCACGGCTAAACAACTATGTCTAACGGTCGGTGCTACCTGTCAAAAACTGCTACAGTCATGTTTACAAACCGAAAACTATAGCGGTTCGTGTTAATGTTAAATATCATCGGATACTGAAGTAGAAGCTTAGGAGTTATGCTTAGCCTAGCATTGGAACAATTTATATCCTCGACGAAAACCTTTCTAAAACCACAAAAATCACTTCCTTCATCAGAATAGCCTACCTGTTAAATATAAGCGGGTAGCACAAATAGATCTATGCATTAAAAGCAGCAAGTGTCTGAAAAACATTACAACTTGCATACAAAAACTTACGTGGCACAGTGGAGTAGTGGTTAGAGCTGTGGCTAGAGCTGTTGCCCAGCAAGAAGGTTGCAGGATTGCTTCCCGGCCTTGGGCCTTTCTAGGTGGAGTTTGCATGTTCTCCCTGTGCACACGTGGGTTTACTCTGGGTACTCTGGTTTCCTCCCACAGAAACAAAAACAAAAACATGCATCTTAGTTTAATTGATGACTCTAAAATTGTCCCTAGGTGTGAGTGAGTGTGTTTGTCTCGTTAGTCTCTATGTGGCCCTGCGATGGACTTGCGACCTGTGCCTCTCGCACAGTGACTGCTGGGGATAGGCACCATCTCCCTATGACCCGGAATGGAGAAGCAGGTAAAGAAAATGGATGGATACAAAAGCACAAAAAAATACTTCAAAAACACTCCACATAAATAAATTTCACTGTGCATCTTTTAATGGTTTAAAATAAAATAAGAAAAACCTAGTTGTTTCCATGCAGTGTCCAGAAAGAGGAGTTGTTCAGCTTGTAGGGCACCACAACTGCTTCCACCCACCTCGATCATCAGCATCATATGAAATAACTTTTTGTCACAACAAAAATAGTGGCTGGTAAGCCACTATGGCTGGTGGACACAATTTTTAATTTCCACCCCTGCATTTTATAGATTAAATGATGAAATGAAAATAAACCCATAAAACCTTTTGTGTTACGTTAAATTTAAAGATTAAATTATCAACATTTAATCAGTATCTAAATGCAGAGCACTGACTTTTGAAATGACAGTGGATTTTTTGTGTGTGTGTGTGTGTGTGTTATTTGAGAGTGTGCTTGTTTTAAAATTTGAACAGCAGCAGGTATATTTATAATGACATAAATGTTGCTTCAGTCTGATTTTTGTATTTGGTGGTCTCATTAAGAAAAGAATCTGTTCACAGACAGAACTTCTGATTGACAGTTTAAATGCGAAACTGAACTCATCAACTGCTTTGGACCAGGAGGTGATGAGTTCAGTCTCTGTTACCATGGTGATCTAACCAGGGTCAAAGAAATCATCCTCTGTAATTCTGAAAACTAAGACTTTCAGCTCATCATAGCAACTAAACCTCACTTCATAGTTCTGACCTCAGATAATCCACTGACCATGCATCAGGACCTCATGACACCTGAACTTCTTTGTAATAGTATGACATACTTTCCACTGTTTTAAAAGTCATGTTTATGCCATCTTACATCTTTGTGAGCAAGAACTGTATCTTTGTAGCCATAAAAAGGAACTGTTATCAAAATCTAGAGAAAGACAGGTAATTTAAGTTTTTCTACCAGCTGCTTTGTGGTTTGTTCAACATGTTCTGTTCTTGAGTAAGGTGAGCACTGTGGGATAGTCTGAACTGAAATGACAATTTATTGTGTTTTATATATCATGTGTGGACTCCACTTATTTTGCTTTTTATTTAATTTAATAACTATAACTATTAATTTAATAACCTTTCTGCTGTAAGAAAATGTTACAACGTAACTTTTACTCAAAGTAAATTTTTAATGACTTTTTATTTTTACTTTTTATATATAAGTAAATTTACTTGTAGTTGTATAAGCTTTCAACATAGTAATTGTTCTTTAACTTGAGTAGGTTATTCTCTCTTTCCACCTCTGTCTATTGTTTCCTGCTGGTAAGTAAATGGTTTTATTTTACTGTCAAGGTCAAAATTCCCCTCAAAAAATACTAATACAAACATTTTCCATATGTAAATTCCACAGAGCCAATATTCGGCTTGAATAGCAAGTAGTCAATCAAAATGTTGACTTTAATGAGTTGTGAAACAAGGCAGCACAAACCTTCATGGCCAAACGGCACAAACTCTCACAAAACTCATTTTCAATATTATGATGACAAAGCACCCACATAGCTGCAGTCCTCAAAACCCACAGAGAGGTCCCATTTATCTTTTGCTTTCCTCTGTTGCCAATGGGAGGACACTGTTTGGTCCACTGTATGCTCAAAGGTTTAATTCACATTTGATTTTTTACTCCCACTGAAAATATTAAAGAGCAATCTCAGCAGATAAGAGAGATGTATTGGCTCTTTGCTCTGTACAAAAATATGTGAAAGATACATACACTACCTGATCTAGCTGGAGGTCCTCAGTGTGCCTGAACTGTCTGCCAAGCTTTGGACTGTCATGTTCTGAAATACAACCCCAATTCTGTAAAAGTTGAGACACTGAGACAATATTTTATTCAAAATGTAATATAGTAAACATATCAAATGTTGGAACAAAAAATGTTACTTTTTTAAATTTATTTTTTCATCTGAAAATAGAATAACTTCCCATTTTTCCTCACTCTGTTTTAAATTAGCTTTGGTCCAGAGAAGATGGCGGCTTAACTGGATGGTGCTTACATATGGCTTCTTCTTTACAAGATAGAGCTTTAACCAGCATTGATTGGTAGCACAGTGAACTGCATTCCTGAGTACATGCAGTGATGTCCAGACTCAATGAGTCTAAAACTCAAACAAAATGTTCTAAAACTCAAATTAAGATTTGGGGAGGTCACGTGACTAAGAACAAGTGACAGGGGCAGGCACTGATGGACGCAGGGACTGAACAGAGAGTACAAAGAGGCGTTTATTAGGGAATAAACTTCTTCTAGGCTGGCGGGCCTGGGTCTAAGCCAGCGGGTCCAAATCCGGTCAGGACAGAGTCCAGATCTCAGGGACAGAGGGTCAGAGCCAGGAGGTCCAAATCCAGTGGAGAGGGTCAGGATCAGGGACAGGAGAGGCCACTGGGTAGAAGGAAGAGACAGGTTAGTAACCAGACAGTTTGGTCAAGATTCTAAGGCAGGACTGAAGGTGTTACCGCTGAGGGTTTCACAACAATCTGACGCCGTGCAGGGGGAAGCTCCATCCTTATATGGCAGCAGCTGGAGATCAGGGTGATGATCATCAGGTGTGACGAGACACAGCTCAGCAGCAGCTGTGACAACAAGATGGTAATTTAGTTGAGAGTCTCCAAAAATTGTCCCGGATGAGCTGAGGGTCCAGGATAGCACAACGTGCCACCCAGCTCCGCTCTTCAGGACCGTACCCTTCCCAGTCCACCAGGTACTGCAGACCACGCCCCCGACGGCGCACATCCAGGAGACGAAGAACAGTGTAAACTGAGCCACCATCAACAATCCTAGGTGGAGGGGGAGCGGGGTCGGGGGGACAAAGGCGAGTAGAGACATCAGGTTTAACCTGGGACACGTGGAATGAGGGGTGGACCTTCATAGTACGAGGAAGGTCAAGGCGAACAGTCACTGGATTGATAACCTTGGTAATGGGAAACAGGCCAATAAAACGGGGTAAGAGTTTCTTACAGTCTGTCTTTAAAGGTATGTTCCTGGTGGACAACCAAACCTCCTGACCAGGTTGGTAACTGGGAGCCGGGGTCCTGCGACGATCGGCCAGGAGTCGATTGCGTTCAGCCGTCTGGGAGAGGGCTGCACGGGCCTGTCGCCATAAACGACGACACCGGCGAAGGTGATGCTGCACAGATGGAACTGAGAGTTCCTTTTCCTGGGAGGGAAACAGAGGCGGCTGATAGCCCAAGGACACCTCGAACGGGGACATACCTGTGGCCGTACTGGTCAGGGAGTTGTGGGAGTATTCTACCCAAGGCAGAAACTGAGACCAAGAGGCAGGGTTATTAAGGACGATACAGCGCAGGGCTGCCTCCAATTCCTGGTTGACCCTCTCGGTTTGGCCGTTGGTTTGCGGGTGGAAACCTGACGAAAGGCTTACTGTGGCTCCTAAAGCTCGACAAAAGGCATGCCAGACCCTGGATGTGAACTGGGGCCCTCGGTCTGTAACAATGTCCAAAGGGATACCATGTAAACGAACCACATGTTGCACCAGGAGATTGGCTGTTTCCATGGCAGTCGGCAACTTGGATAATGCTACAAAATGGGCAGACTTAGAAAACCGGTCAACAATGGTTAAGATAACAGAGTTACCTTCGGATGGAGGAAGTCCTGTAACAAAATCCATCGAAATGTGTGACCAGGGTCGTCCTGGGACAGGCAAAGGGCACAGGTAACCAGCGGGTTGTTTATTGCTGGACTTACCCCTATTACAGATGGTTCAGGAGGAAACATATTGACGGGTGTCCTGAGCCATAGATGACCACCAGAAATGACTCCGCAATAAGGTGAGCGTTCGATGAATCCCAGGATGGCAGGCAAACTTAGAAGTATGGATCCACTGGAGAACCTTAGGGCGCACACTTTCTGGGACAAACAAACGGTTGGAAGGACAGTCCACAGGAGTGGGTTGTTTGTGTTGAGCTTGCCTCACCAACTGTTCAATCTCCCAGGTGAGAGTAGCCACCACACGTGAAGCTGGTAAGACACTCTCTGGTTCCTTGTCCAGGGCCTCAGGTTCAAACTGACGAGAGAGTGCATCGGGTTTACAGTTTTTGGAGCCAGGCCTGTATGTTAAGACAAAATTGAATCTTGAGAAAAACAATGACCATCTAGCATGGCGTGGGGTTAACCTCTTTGCAGACTGAATGTAGGATAGGTTTTTGTGATCAGTCCAGACTACAAACAGTTGAGCGGACCCCTCCAGCCAATGACGCCACTCCTCCAGAGCCAACTTCACTGCTAGTAGTTCTCGGTCCCCCACAATGTAGTTGAGCTCAGGAGGGCTGAGTCTCCTAGAAAAGAAAGCACAAGGCAGTAGCTTGTGTGTAGAACCCGAATGCTGGGACAGAACTGCCCCTATTCCGGTGGCCGATGCATCCACTTCCACGACAAACTGTTTCTCAGGATCTGGCTGAATGAGGACTGGTGGGGAGGAAAACAGTTGTTTAAGTTCCTTAAAGGCCACTGCTGCTTCCGGTGGCCATGAGAAGGGCTGCTTAATAGAAGTGAGGCGAGTAAGTGGCAGGGCAACCATGCTGAAGTTCTTAATAAACTTACGATAGAAGTTCGCAAAACCCAGGAAACGCTGGAGTTGCTTACGTGAACTGGGTTCTGGCCACTCTACCACTGCTTTGGTCTTGGCAGGATCGGCTCTGAGCTGTCCATTCTCAATGACAAACCCCAGGAATGCAACTGTGGAAAGATGAAAACTGCATTTTTCAGCTTTGACAAACAGTTTGTTCTCCAGCAGCCTCTGGAGAACCTGACGAACATGACCGACATGCTCCTCCTTGGTCTGTGAGAAGATAAGTATGTCGTCCAAATAAACGAACACAAAATGATTTAGGAAATTCCTCAGAACATCATTAACGAAGGCCTGGAAGACAGCAGGGGCATTTGTTAGGCCAAAAGGCATCACCAAGTATTCAAAATGGCCTATAGATGTTTTAAAAGCCGTCTTCCATTCATCTCCCTCACGTATCCTGACTAGATGATAGGCATTTCGTAAATCCAATTTGGAGAAGATGGTTGCCCCCTGCAGCAGTTCAAAAGCCGTGGACATCAGAGGTAATGGATATTTATTCCTAATGGTGATCTTATTTAACCCCCGATAGTCGATGCATGGGCGTAATGTACCATCTTTCTTACCTACAAAAAAAGAAACTGGCACTCAGTGGGGATGACGAGCGGCGGATGACACCAGCAGCCATAGAGTCGTTGATGTAGGTCTCCATGGCTTTGTGTTCCTGCTTGGACAGGCTGAACAAGCGACTGTTAGGCAGAGGAGCATCTGGCAGGAGCTCTAACGCACAGTCGTACGGTCGGTGAGGGGGGAGCGAGAGGGCTCGGGACTTGCTGAAAACGGCAGCTAGATTGTGATATTCAGGTGGAACCAATGACAGATCAGGGGGGTCTGGACTGTCACAAAAAAAAAAACACAATTGGGCTGGGCAGCACGAAGACAGTTATTAGAACAGGACAGACTCCAGCTAACTATCCTTCCTGTGACCCAATCAATATTGGGATTATGAAGTCGCAGCCACGGATGACCTAACACCATGGAAAAACTGGAGGATGGGATTACTTTAAATCGGAGAACCTCCCTGTGGTTTCCTGATGTTATCAACAGGGGGGAGGTCTGACGTGACAGAAAACAGGAGAGCGCCATTAAGACCATTAGCAGATAAAGGTGAGCTGAGGGGTTCGATGGGAATGTTAAGTTCTTTAATTAAGTCTTCATCAATAAAATTATCCTCAGCCCCAGAGTCTATTAAGGCAGTTAATGAGTGGAAAGTTGATTGGTGACTAAGCTTAACATCAATTAGCAGGCGACTGGTAGAGAGTTGGGGATTGCCTGTGCTGCTCACTAGAGACCCCACCTCTAATGAGCCTTGTCTTTTGGCCAGACAGGGCAGCTGGATATTCTGTGCCTAGGCTTACCACAATAGAGGCAGTCACCAGTTTGAAGACGCCTTTGTCTTTCGGTGGCAGTCAGATGTGTTCTACCTATTTGCATGGGTTCGTCATCAGGGGGCGCTGGAGCCTGTGACTGGGCTGGCAGAAAGACAGGGGTGGCGCTGCTGAGTTCCACAGCAGGCGAGAACAGCCGAGTAAGAGCTGAGGCAGACTGGCCAGGCCGCTCCCGACGTCGCTCACGAAGCCTGTTGTCAAGACGGATAGACATTGTGATTAGGGAGTTAAAGTCCTTGGCATCATCACAGACGGACAAGCCATCCTTTAAGGCATCGTTTAAGGCTTGATAATACGCTCCTTTAAGCGCATCGTCGTTCCATCTTGTGTCAGCAGCCAGTGTGCGAAACTCCACTGAACACTCGGCTGCACTACGGGAGCCTTGGCGAAGCTTAAGCAGGCGTTTGGAAGCATCCCCTACATGATCCGGGTGATCAAACACCGTGCTTAATTCTTCTGAGAACTGGTTAAAGGTAAGGGAGGTTAATGGTGTAGTTGAGTCAAAAGCTAGCGCCCAGGCTAAAGCCTGATCCCTCAGCAGTCCCATAACATAATATATCTTGGATAGATCGGAGGCAAAAGCCATAGGTTGCTGATTAAATACCATCCGACTTTGTAACAAAAAACCCCGGCATTTTGACAGTTCACCTGAGAAAGGAGGGGGGTCTGGAACATACGGACCTCGAGTATACGCCGGGGCGGGGGGAGCAGAAGGCTCGGCCGGTGAGGAGATAGGTGGAGGAGCCGCTGCAGCAGCTGAAGCTTCTGATGGTCCTGGACTGGAGGCAAACATTGAGGTTAGTCTGTCTACCTGTGAGGACAACTGGGCGATCTCCTGATGGAGAGTTTGGCTGGCCGCTTCTAGTCCAGAGAGTCGATGTATGCTCTGCCCTAGCAGAGCTCCTTGTCGGCTTATGATGTCCCTCAGGGCAGCGGCAGGTTCCTGTTCAGTCGGGTCCATGTTGTGTGGTCAGATTGTTCTGACAGGGGCAGGCACTGATGGACGCAGGGACTGAACAGAGAGTACAAAGAGGCGTTTATTAGGGAATAAACTTCTTCTAGGCTGGCGGGCCTGGGTCTAAGCCAGCGGGTCCAAATCCGGTCAGGACAGAGTCCAGATCTCAGGGACAGAGGGTCAGAGCCAGGAGGTCCAAATCCAGTGGAGAGGGTCAGGATCAGGGACAGGAGAGGCCACTGGGTAGAAGGAAGAGACAGGTTAGTAACCAGACAGTTTGGTCAAGATTCTAAGGCAGGACTGAAGGTGTTACCGCTGAGGGTTTCACAACAATCTGACGCCGTGCAGGGGGAAGCTCCATCCTTATATGGCAGCAGCTGGAGATCAGGGTGATGATCATCAGGTGTGACGAGACACAGCTCAGCAGCAGCTGTGACAACAAGATGGTAATTTAGTTGAGTCTCCAAAAATTGTCAATATCTTGTAATAAGAACACAATACTGACTATGACAAAGACTTTGGTGGTGAAACAGTGAGAAAGTTTTTACTCAAGGATCCAAAACAAATAAAAATAATAATAAATAAATCTCCACCGACTTCACTGAGCAGAGCAGCAGACACTAACATGGCAGGCATAGCAGAATAGAGTGCAAACTTAAATCATTGCAGTCAGACAGACTTGGGGAAAAGCAGAATAGTACTTTCAAAAAAGGTTAAAAAACAAAAACAACTGGACTTCTATTCTGTAGTTAAAGAAGTTTAACTTCTCATCTTTCTCAATTCAGAAATAGAGAGTGTGTGTCATGACTTCAGCTAAGGACTTAGCCCACATGCAGAACACACTCAAGAGACTAAAGCAAGTTTAACCCCTTACCACTCGCCCTCAGAAAGCTCAAGAAGCCTGGAAAAGACGTACCCAAATTAAATTAGATGCTATTCTTCAGCCTTTTGTGGTTCAAACTAAAGATTAGGCTCCATGTGAAGTTAACACTTTGAAGTTTTTGCCTG
>NC_051445.1:29450369-29452634 GCF_001649575.2 Kryptolebias marmoratus
CTACTGACCTCCACCCCCCTACCTCATGATACACAGCTAAAACGGACACAGCTACAAAGTAAATAAAAGACGGAGACTTTTTTTCTCTCAAGTAATACTTTAGTAAGTACTTTGAAACGCACAAAATCTGTCTTTAGCATGATACATACAGTTACTATGTTCGAATATGAAACTCACAACTATCCGGATATTTAGCACACACACCGATAAACAAAGCGCCGTCTATAAACAATGAGTAACATATAAACAGTAAGCAGCTTGTAAACAATGAGTACTTGTGAAAAAAAAGGTTATTACTTACTGATCAGGGACGTATTATCCTTCGAGAAAGGCATCGCTCTTTTTATCAGATATATCCAGGTCTAAAAAGTCGCTGTTTCTTTTCTTCACCAGCTCCAGAACTTCTTCTGTTGTGTATTTTATATCCTTTGGTCATTTCGCCAGCTTTTATGTCGAAAAAAGTCCAAAAAACAGTCTTCACCGCATTTACGCGCAGGACGCATGAAGCAGCCTCTATGTTAGATGGTAATATGCACACTGGATTGAGAGGGAGAAAAAGTTCCGACCCCCCCTCCCAGAAAAATCACATGACCGGAATTTCATTGGCTAACCGGCCTGTGGTGTCAGAACCGGCTTGGGGGGTGACTGACCGGAGCTATAGGCTTGCAAATGAGGGGAGGAGACTTTCATGACTTTATGCATGGGAAATTAGAGGGGCTCTAGGGGGGGCAGAGAGCAACCCAGTTGGTCAGACGAAACGTCAATCAAAAGTGGCGCCAAAACACCGCTATTTTGAAATTTAAGTTTATAAAAACAATAAATGTAGCAAAAACTATACAGATTTGAATAGAAAAGGCAGTAAAACGGCCCATGGGCGGGCCGCAGCGTAGTATGGGGTTAAAGTGTTTATTCAGATGGACTAGATAGAAAGTCAGGGGCCAGGAACACAGGACCTGGTCATCAACTGAATGGAAAGCATAGATGATTAAATAGGAGTTGAGAAACCCAGAATGAGTTAATTTTGATGGTTGGCTTACAGATGAGCTGGTTGTTACCACCAGGGATGCAGATGACACACAGCTCTATCTGTCAACCAAGCCAAACTCTACTCATCCTTCCTCCATTCTCACTGATTGTCTCAATGAACTCAATCACTGGTTTTCAGACAATTTCCTTCAGCTGAACAGCAATAAAACAGAAATCATCCTCATCGGCACTAAAAATTCCGTTTCAAAATCAAAAAATCTACTTTTCCCCTTCAACAACTCGCTGCTAACCCCCTCGTCTCAGGTCAAGAGTCTTGGTGTCATACTCGACACCTCTCTCTCCTTCACTGCTCACATCAGTGATGTTACTCGGTCTGCCTACTTCCACCTCAGAAATATAAACCGTCTCCGTCCTTCTATCACACCCCGCACTACAGCCATCCTTGTCCACAGTTTTGTGACTTCACGGATTGACTACTGTAATTCTCTTCTTTTTGGCCTCCCCAAAAAATCCCTCTATAAGCTTCAGATGGTGCAGAACTCGGCCGCACGTGTCATCACTCAAACCTCCTCCCATAACCACATCACCCCAGTCCTGCAACAGCTCCGTTGGCTCCCAGTCAAATCACGTATCACCTTTAAAATTCTGCTTCTCACGTTCAAAGCTATCCACCATCTTGCCCCACCTTATTTGTCTGACCTTGTACACATCTCCATCCCCTCCCGTTCTCTCCGATCCTCTTCCTCCTTAAATCTCCAAGTACCCTCTGCCCGCCTCTCCACGATGGGGAGCAGGGCTTTATCCTGCTCTGCACCTCTCCTCTGGAACTCTCTACCATCTGACCTAAGAAACACTACCTCTCTCCCTGCGTTCATGACTGCTTTGAAAACTCATCTCTTTAGATTAGCCTATCCATCTTAATTTCATCTGTAATAATTCTACTGTTACTTATGTCTGCTTCTTTTTAACTGTATATTCGCACATTGTCCTCTGATTCGTCTTTTTTTTTTTCCTGCTCCTGGTGGAAGGCGGACACGTTTCTTTTCTCTCTGTCTCCTCGTGCCCCCCGCCTTTCCTTTTTCGAAGTCTCTTTTTACATATTTTCCAAAAGTTTAAGGAATATGGATCTGATCAGCTGGTTTCTCAACGCAATTGATACAATTTCCTCGATTGGGTGAAGGAGAGTCCAGTCTCGGGATATGTCTCGCTGGATATACAGTGGATTCCTGGCAGGAGTGGAAGACTGTGTACCTACCGACGTGGAGGTTCCTTTTATAT
>NC_051445.1:29452734-29454679 GCF_001649575.2 Kryptolebias marmoratus
AGTGGATTCCTGGCAGGAGTGGAAGACTGTGTACCTACCGACGTGGAGGTTCCTTAAATATTTGGGTTTTTGATAACAGGATTTCTGCTCTTTGGACCAGGCAGTTACCAGGCAGTTACCTGGATTATCGTCAAATTCGTGGATGGGTTCACGGATCGACCAGCACTCCACCATAAAACATCTGTCTTCTCAGTCCAAAATATGAACATTTTGGTCCTCAAAGGAGTGTCCCCCTGAATAGTACTGATGCATGCTTTGAAAGTACTGGAAAATAAAGTGTTGGAGGTTAAACCAAAGCATGACCAATTCAGTGAATATCAACAAAACCAAAGCTTGTATTAACGAGACAGAAAGGTCACTTGAAAAAGCCAAAAGTGAATTGAAATCAGCTGTTAAACATATCAGCTTCGTGGAAGCCAAAAGAGACAACCGTTCACCAGGTAAGGTGAAAGAACTTGCATGTCTTCGGTATACAAGAAGGAGCAGAGGAAAAACAATCACTCTTTGACTTTATCACAGACATGCTACCGAGATTGCTGGGACTACCGTCCAAAAGATATTCACACTGGAGCGGGTTCATCACCCACTTCTCTGTGGAGATGGCCCACATTCAACGGGGATTCAGCCCGTCATGAAGCTGTTCACTGACATCAATGCCTTCCCTGGATTCCTACACAACCCCTGCAGTCTCAGTGTTATGTGTGGTGGTAAAATTTATTTCTTCTCTACACCACAGGAAGCCAAAGAGTTTTACAAAATCCTTCTACAGACAGCAAGGGACCTGTGATTCGTGACTTATGATCCAGCATAGACAGAAAAAAATATATATATTTTTTTATTTTAAAGACAGACAATAACCAGAATGCACTGTGAAAAGAAGTTCAAAGTATTCAAGTGTGTAATTGATTAGAAAATGTAATGTTCCAAATGTCATAGAAGCACAGTTGAGCTACAGTATATGAATGGCTAAAATAGCACAAAGTATGCAGAAGTAGCTAAGATTGGGAAAAACAAAACAGGAAAACAGCATGAATGCTAAATCTATAGTCACACAATTAAAAAATTTCAGCTGAGGCTTGACTTTCTCAGATGCTCCATAAACACAAGCTGAACAGAAACCTGCTGGTGACCTCCTTTCACTCTACCATTGAGTCTATCATAACATATCGCATCACATTGTGTTTGCTGGCTGCTCAGCTGCAAATCATAAGGCCATCCAGAAGGTCTGCAGAGAGGATCGCCAACTGTCCCCTGCCCTCTCTCAAGGACATCTTCAGCCTGAAAGATCTCATCATGACCAGGAGCATAATAAAAGACAGAATACATCCAGAATAATGAACCGTTTGCCCTCTGGGAGGCAATACAGGAACTTGAAATGGAAAACTAACAGACAAAAAAAAAACAGCTTTTTCTTCAGGCTGTGAGATCGGTGAACAGTTTACTCTGAGTGGTCTACAAGTTTTAGATTATTATTGTGTGAATGCTGAGGTGGCATTTAAACTATGGTTTTCCTGTTTATGGTTTCTTCTGTATGTTTTTTGCAGTCAAACTACTTCTGCACACAAAGTGCTATTTTAACCATTTATAAATCAAAATGTTCACCTGGATCAGTAATAGTATGCTACGACTTTGATTTCTGTAACTTTTTTCTTTTTTAAAATATTTAACTTAATCTAAAATTAATATTTTTGCATGATTTTTATCGTTTTACTTTATTAGGCCCGAGCAGCGACAGCGCTGCGAAGGCCTATTGTATCTCTACTGTTTATTATTATTATTAGGCCCGAGCAGCGACAGCGCTGCGAAGGCCTATTGGATCTGCTATGTTTCTTATTATTACGATTCTTTGCGTTCTTAAAACGCTAATTTGGAGGTCTAAACATATTCCAAAAGTCACCAAATTTCACCAAAAATTGTCCCCCGCGAGAAATAACACGATTTTAAT
>NC_051445.1:29455802-29471616 GCF_001649575.2 Kryptolebias marmoratus
TCACTTTAGCCCCGCCCCCTTCCAACAGGAAATAACCTGTTTTCCTGTTGGAGGTTGTCCTTTCTTCTCTTTCACTCATACTAATTTAAGCCTGTGTCGGATGACAGAACAACATGATGCAGAATCCTGCTCTCAGCACTGACTGGTGCCTGAATGATGTAGGCATGACCGAATGGCGAACGCCAATCCCTCGCCGTTTGCATACGGTTGGCTCTAAATCACACATGCAATCCCGCGATTGCAAGAGCTCCCGTGGTCGCAAGGCCGGAGCGGCGCTGAGCTGCGAGGGCCGCCCAACGCTGCTTGCAGCTTTAATGTCCTATTGTATTTTCAATAGTTTTTTTTGTTTTGTTTTTATGGTCTCTTGTGTTTGGTATAATCCTTTTACTATTTATTGTTTGTGTGCAGCATTATGGCCAACAACAGTTCTTTTTAAATGTGCTACTGTATATAAATTTGATCAAAAAATACCACACTGAAAAATGTTAATATCGTTTCAATTCTTTCAAAAACATTGTCTAAAATCTACTTCAGATTACTTGATCTCTTTTTGTCTTCTTGCTACTTTTAGCTTTTAACTACCAGCCTGCTTTTTTAAGCTTTTAGCTACCATTCTGGTATTTTTAGCTTTTAGCTACTGTTGCTTTTACCCTTGGAATCTGTTTTTCTACTTTTAGCTAGAGTTTTGCTCATTTTAGCTACTGTTCTGCAGCCTTTAGTTTTTAGCTTGTGTTCTGCTGCTTTTAAACTTCAACTAATCCATTAAAGCCCCCTTATATTTATTATCCTACATATAAGGTTACGTTGGGGGAGGGTGACTGAGGGAATATTTCTATAAGATAATCGTGGAGGTGACAGTGTAGAGAGCAGGCGAAGATGCCAGGGATGGAGGACATAAAAAGAGGAGGCTCGCATCGCCATGAAGGAGCTCATCTGTTGCCCAGTTGTCAGACTGTGTGTATGTGTTACACATGGGGAATTAAGGTTGATTTGTTTTTATTTTGCTTGCTTTATAGTTTTGTATGTGTGGTGTTTATGTTTGCTTTATAGTTTTTGCATGTGTGTTTTGTTTGTTTTTCTTTTGGCGTCTTGGGCGCGCTGGGTTAGGGAGTTCTGGGGACGCGGAGCCCGGTAATTAGCTGCACGTGCGGAAGCTGATTGAAGCCAGAATATAAGGGAGCCTCTAGGAAAGGGCGGGGAACTAGGTTCCGCAGGTGACGGAGACGGGCATGCTGTGGAGCGAGAGACGCGCTGAGTCTGCACGCCAGGCATGGAGCACCGGGAAGTGAGCAGATGGCCCAATATAAAGGATCAGGGCAGAGGTGGACCTCTGCCCGCGCCTGTGAGTAGCGCTCTGTTTTGGTCAGAGAGTAGCTGCGTAAAAGACGACTTCCGATGGGGGCGGGGTCTTGGTGCGGGGATGCTGGCGTTCTCCTGCTTCTTTCTTTTAGCTGGATGGGGCGGAGAGGGGGCGTGGCACGCCTAAATGCGGAGCAGTGCTGAAGCGTCGCGGAGCCAGCTGTGGAACTGGCCAGAGGGTGCGCTACAGAGGGTGCGCTACAGAGGGTGCGCTTCCACCGAAGTAGCATAAGAGGAGCCCAACCTGCAATATCTGAGTGGTGACGTGGAAAGACAATTTTGGAACCTGGGATTTTTAAGGAAGAAAAGAGGACTGTTTGTTTGTGTCACGATTAAGGTGACCCTTTTTGTTTTAATAAATCATTGTGTATGTGACTGCTCCTACTATTTGGGTTTTTGAGTTGCTTGCCCCTTGTGTCAAAGACAAAGTGTGCGGCCATATTGGTCACATATGACTTTGTGTATTGTTGTTTGCCTCGGAGCTTTTTCATGTTGTCAAGCTTTCATGCTATCATAGCAGCAGTTACCCCCACAATCTGCACATTCTGATCTTGAGTGACTTCCTGTAAATTGGATTTTCAACTTTACCCTCTCACACAGTATGACTGAACAATGATATGTGGTATGTTAATGTAAGAAGGCTACAGCTCTTCCATCCCACCCCCCTTTTTTTCTGTGAGGAGACTACCTGCCACATCAAAGGCACCTCACAATGTGTACTGTCACGGTGTGCATTTTCGTTCTGTTGTGTATGGGGATATAAAGGAAATTATTGCTTGAATTTTATTATTTGCTTTGTCTTCTGTTTCTAATCTTTGTCTACCTAGATCTATTTGTCATTTTCTCTCAGGGGCTTCAAAATAAATCTAAATGAATTTCCCTCTGAGGATTAATAAAGTATTTTGATTTCAGATATCAAATTAGGTAGCACAGTGGAAGTTTGCAGTAAGAAGGTGGCAGGTTTGCCTTTCTGTGTGGAGTTTGCATGTTTTGTCCATGCACTTGTGGGTTTTCTCTTGGTACTCCAGTTTCCTTTAACTTTATTATATTTTTTTAATTATTTACATTTAAAAAATATATAGTTTCCCTGTAGATATGTGTTGAGATCTATCAATTTCTTCAAAATTATTGTTCCCTGAATTCAATTTCAGTATACTCTATTTTTGTCTGCTGAGGCTCCCTTCAGCTACTGTATTGCTATTTTAGATTTAAGCGACAGTTTTGCACATTTGACCTTTTAGCAACAGTTTTGCTACAATAGGTTTTAGCTACTGTTTTATTAATTGTAGCATTTATCTATGGTTTTGTTAATTTTAGCTTTAAAATACATTTTTGATCTACAATTAGCTTTTAGGTCGTGTTTTGCTCATTTTAGCTTTTAGCTATGGTTATGCTAATTTTCTTCTATTCTGCTTGTTTGAACTAACAATACAGTTAACAATTCATTCTTCAGCAAAGTCATTTAGCACTCAGCTCTCATACTACATTTTGACAGAAAATACATTTCTCTAGTTCATTTATGCAAGCATTCATTCAAAAAGTAACTGAGGATGTCTTGTGGTTTGTGATTTCTGTGTATTAGCTTAGGATTATGGGAAGATTTCGAAGTGAGACATGTAGCATGAAACAAAAGAAACCTTGCTAAATAAATATGACAAACAGGTTGGTGTTGACATTAATGTGTGCAATCGTTTGTTCAATACAAGCTGGTATTTATGTGGCCTATATGGTTCTGGTGGCTTCTACTAGTGTGGCAATGAATAACAAGGAGCTGCTCAAGTTGGCATCAGCTGTTTCTTTATTTCTCCATCTGCATTTCACAGAACAGGCATGGAAGTAAGGTAAGTCTCTGGCATAAAACAAGCTCCTCGTCGGTGATCCTCATGGCTCTGAGGATTACCCATAATAACGTAACCACAATAAAATAATTTCAAATTACAGTGATCGCATAGTGGATTTCGTTTTACAGTAAAAGAACAACCAATAAGTGTCTTTCAGAGTAAATAAAGTAACTAATTAAAATGTTCTGAAAAATAAAATAAAATGCTGACATTTTATTTACTGGATGCCATTTTTATGTTTTAGTTTATATAACCTTGCATTTTAGAACAATGCAGAACATAAATGAACCACATCATTATATAAAACTGTTAAAATAAAACTCAGTCTCATGTTAACCATCTGCTACAGGAGAATTGGTAAAACATACCTGCATTTCACAGAACGGGCATGGAAGTAAGGTCAGTCTCTGGCATAAAACAAGCTCCTGCAAGAAGGAGCCATAGTGTTACCACGTGGGAAATTCCCACTACACTTTCCCTCGAACTAGACATTCTCAACACGACAAAAACAACATAATAACAGAACTAGCGTGACCCAGACCGAACATATTTTAACAATATGCAAAAACGAAAATCACAAACACACTTCACAAAATGCATAACTAATATTTCTTTATCACATGGCAGAGACACGTTACCTCGTCGGTGATCCTCATGGCTCTGAGGATTACCCATAATACCCCGCTCTTCCTAGGTGAAGGCAATATAATTTTTTACCAGCAGATGGTGCATTTTAGCAGGATTTAACCTGAACCATTTTAACTATGTTACATTTACAGATAATAGCTTGAATTTACACAGCCCGTCCTGCATCGTCCCCGTGTTTTCACTTTCACAAATGGCTTCAAATGGAAATCAAATTGAAGGCGTTGTTAAGCAGAGACTCACTCTGATGTTTCATTCTGTCTGTCCATGCTTGACAAAGGACAGGTTTTCTCTGTGTGGATGGATGGGGATGGGGGGCGGGGGGTGGATTGGGGTCTTTCAGAATTGTAAAGCAGCAGAATGAACAGATGTCTCCCAGTGATTAATGTCCCCCCCCCTGCCTTGCCTCAGAGGGGCTGCATGCTTGTGCATCTCTAACCCCATCCCTCCTCCCCAGCTCTCTATAAAGCTAATTTCCGTAACTCACAGGTTTCTCTATTTCGTCCTCCAACATCATCTTGCCTTCTCCTTATTCTGGATTCCTTTTACTGAAAACCCTTCTTTTTTATTTATCATCCGCCAGCTGGTTCCATGATTTAGGAGCTACAACTAAAGACCTGATCACTTCTGAGGACCAGCCTGGACCACGGGACAACTAAAGACCTGATCACTTCTGTGGACCAGCCTCGAGCTCAGGACAACTAAAAGCAAGAGATCAGTAGTTTTAAGGGATCTGGAGGGCACATAAGGCTGCAGGAAGTCAGACAGATACAGGAGTCGGCCCATTCAGGGCCCTATAGGTCATTAATAAAACTTATATAGATCATTTATCAAACTTAATGACCCAGGTCGTTAAAAAAAACCAATTTAAAACAAACAGGGAGCCGATGAAGGGAAGTGAGCATGGGGGAGATATGTTCACGCTTTTTTGTGTGTGTTAAGAGATTGCTGCAGCTTTCTGAACTGATTGCAGTTGTAAGAGGCTGGCCTGGCCAACACCGATATACAGAGTTACAGTGATCCAGTTATCCAGTTGGGCTGTAATAAAAGCATGAATCACCTGTTCAAATTCAATAAAAAATAAAAACGATAAAGTAAGCATTGTGTCTATAGCTACACTTAAATACATTTTACAGTCAACATAGTTCAAGATGGCCACCACATCTAATCAAACTTAGCCAATACAAAAATGCCTCTAACTTTCTCAGACATACAAATCTCAAGCTAATTTTGATATTTTAGTTCAATTGCTGCAAAATATATCTTGATAATAATTTGATGTAGGTGTAGCTGAGAGTCATCCCCAACACATACTCTAAGCATTAACACAACTTGCAAGATGACTGTTTCAGCCATCTTGAATGAAAACTCTGACATGAAAGGTGGCAGGTGATATTCATTCCTTTAAGAAATACTAGGCCTTTAATTTCTTGTGTATTTTTAGTGAAACTAGGAACAACTAAGTGATTTTTTAAGTGATGAACTTTATTTACCTGTACATTTTCTCCATTGGCTGTGATGGACAGCAGTCTCCTTCATACAAACGCAGTGCAATGGTTTAAGACATTCCTGTAATGTGTCTGGTCTGTAGACAGCAGTAGAGTGCTGAGGGGAACAGTCATAGAGACAATCAGAAACAGCAACGTCTCTTATTGCTGTCATTTAAAAAATGGTGGTGACAGCCTGACCTCTGCTGGTGACCATGGGACTTTATTTTTTTAAAATAATTTCTTCTTCAGTTTTCAGAACATCTGACAGGTAATTATTATCACCTGCTGCCTAAAGGTAAAGGCAGACAATAATGTATTTTCCCATGTGTTCATGTGTCTGTTAACAAAATATCTCATGAACCACAGGATGAATTTTATTGAAACTTGCAGAAAGTAGTCACCAGATACACATCCAAAACTGATCAACTTTTAGAGCTAACTCAAATAAAAATAATTTAAAAAAAAAAAATGGATAGACCTTTTCACGACTTTAAATTTGGTGTGATGGTAGCTGAAACTGACCCCTCACAAATGTTCACAAATTACACCAGATCTTTGTGTAAAATTTTGCCATGAACTTTTTAAAGTCAACTGTCTGTTTGCAAAATGTCTCAGATGGGTTTTCATGAAACCTTCAGGAAATAACTGGGTATACATCTACAGCTTAATTACCTTTAGATCCTATCACAGCCAACTGAGATTAGAAAACACAAAAATTGGTTCATATCAGTCAGTTTTACAGATACTGAGCTGAAATTTTATTTGATCTCATTTTATTTTTTATCAAATCTTGTGGAACGTTAATACTACAGGTGCTGAAATACCTCATTTTAATTTGCATCTTCAAGGAAGAAATAAATATCATTGATTGTGGCAAATTTCACCTTTCAGTTTCTCAATACAAAAATTTCCTCTCTCTTCTTACCTTTTTTTTAAATGAGGTCTGTCAGCACAGAGCAACAGCATCCCCTGCTGTAGCCCCACTTTAAGTCTTGGGGGAGGAGGGGTGCCCATTACAATCCAGCACTGCATCATAATGAACAGCAGGCCTTATAGTAAAGGGCTGACATTAAATATTTACACTCATGCTTAATATTTCATAATTTAATTTTGTATTTAAATAGGATTTAAAATTTAATATAAATACAAAGCTAAGTGGGGTATACTGTTCTCAAACACCCATTCAGACACCTTTCATATAGCTGGGGGGTAAATATGACACACTGCATACACATGTAGATGGTCAGAGTCAGAACATAAAGTAAGCAGGATGCACAGACAGAATATTTACCCTGTTTAGGGCTGGACTTGAGTATTCCTTCCTCGGAAGGCTAGTCAGATCACATGCATATTTAGAGTTAGACGGCCATGTTACCTAAAGGGGAAATCTTAGGCCTCCAATGACAATAACCAGGTAAATAGTCCTAATGAGCGAAATCGGAAACCAGACACAGAGACTATAAATCAGGTAAGTGAGTTTATTTACAGGTGAGGATAATTGGCCGCAGTCCTGTTGATCCGGGTCCTGGGAAAAAAAAAATCAAAATATCATCCAGGTATACAAATACAGATAGGTTCAGAAAATCCCGCCGTACTTTGTTTAAGTATTTCCAGCATGAGAGAGTTTGTGAATAATGTTTCTTTTCCTTACAAATTGAAGTTTGTTCGAGACGTGGAGAGGAGAGCAAAGGATTCGGCAGCCTTCCGGAGGTGAGGAGTTCCCCGAGTCAACAAAGGTAAGTACATCCTGACAAAGGCCAGGTAAGTTCCAGTCCAAGAGGTTTTTGTCCAGTTAAGATTGTCCACCTAAGCAGAAAGCAAAAAACAGCATCCAAGACTTAACAAAAACTTAGTCTTTAAGTTAGAATCTGTGGCTGTGATCCTAACCAGCAGGTTTGATGCTCCAGCAAAGATCTGGCATCCGTCAGAAGCTTAAATACAGGACACAGCTCATCAGGAACAATCAGGAACAGCTGGAGAGGAAAAAGTTAATGGTGCCACCCCCACAGGCGGAGTTAATCTCAGATCCTCACAGCCAAGTTCAAATTCTTTGATTACAAGTGAAAAAAACGACTGTAAATAATTTTCAGTGAGAGAGGGAATATCTTAATTATCTTACTTATTAACAATTACTTTAAAGCATCCAATAAAATGTAAGAATAACAAATAAGGTCCCTTTTAAGTGCTGAAAGTAAAAAAATGATTGTGGAAGTAAGTAGTAATTGCTGTACTTAATTAGAATATATCTATGTCTGTATTAAAGAACAAACTCTGACTAAACTAAAATGCGACCTCGGTGTCTTCCTCAAGTTCTGAGGAATGAGAGTTCATATCTGGAATCAAAACATTGTTGTCTTCCAAATGATTGTTTTTTTATATAATCATCAAAAAGCTTTGCAGCCAATTTCTCTCAACTGATGTGTGCTGTGTTTGGTGCAGGGGTGAAGGTTGTGGGTGAACAATTCTTTGAAGTATTCATCAACTTCTATTGTTGATTCTTGAAATATAAGAAATAGGCAGTAGTAGTATATCTGAGTCACCACTGACCCGTTCACATTTCAAACGGATTTTCCTTACTCAGCAACACACCTCCTGAGAAGCCGACCCTGGTAATTGGCAGCTCCATTAGAGACAGTGACATTAGAGACTCCAGTGAGTCACTGACTATGCTTTTTACTATGGTTACTGGTAGTAACCATAATCAAATGCATTCCGGGGACCAGAGTGGGCATCATTGAATCCTACCTGAAACTGCTGACAAAGACTAAGATTAAATACAATAAGATTGTTATTCACGTCATGGTAATGACACCCAGTTTAGAGGTCACTAAAATTAATGTTGCTTTGTTGTGTAACTTTGCAAAAACTATGTCGGACTCCATAATTGTCATGATGGGTTCTAGCTTTCTCACCCACATACAGAAACACTAGGCGGAGAAACAAAGTCAGTGAAAAGGATTTATTTACAAAAAAAACAATAATGATCTGAATGGTTGGTCCAAGGGATGACGGCACGGGGGCTCGGGTTCACTGAAGCGGAAGAGAAGAGGAGGTGAGTTTGATGATGAAGGGTATTTAGAAATGGTGAAGCAAAGGAACGTTCTTACTTGGGGTAGGTGGAGATCTGAGCCGGGGAGATTAGATGTGGTTACCAGGGTGGAGATCACGGTGGAGGCTTTGCTGCTAGACTGACAGAGGGACAGCATTGGAGGGCGGACAGGCAAGGTCTTGTTATCCAGCGGCGAGGAGCACAGGAGACAGCCAACGAAGGGATCCAGGGAGGTTTGGTTTCAGCGAGGAAAGTAAGTGGGGCTTGGGTTACCGGTGGGTAAACCACCATGGCGTCACGAGGAATCACCTGAGGAGGCGGTACACAAGGAGGTAAGCACAAACAGATATACTAATGGTGTGAAGTACCATTACTGGCAAACACTGGCAAAAAAGGGTTGGCTGCTCCCCTCTCTTATACTCCTCCAGATGACGAGATGACTTGCAGGTGAGCAGGTAAGCCAGCAGCCGCTGGTCACGCCCTCCAGGATTTCAATTTCTCGGCACCCTCTGGTGGAGAAGTAGGAATAAACAGCAAAAGCCCAGACCACCACACAGGATCCCAACAATAATTTTCTCTGGTTTCCTTCCCAACCTGACCAGCAATTACATGTTTAGTCAAATGTCGTCATTCAACCACTGGCTGTCCCGGTGGTGTCCTGAAAATGTGGGCTACATAGATAATTGGAGTGGTTTTTGGGGAAAACCTAGTCTGATGTAAAGAGATGGCATCCATCCCACTTTGAGTAGAGCTGCACTATTTTCGAGGAATTTGGCCGATTTTGTTTGTCATCCAAATTATTGACAACCCAGTGTCCAGTCCAGGGAGCAGAGTCATAGTCTTAGACACCTCTCTGCTGTTTCTCCTTTGTTACCCACCCAAACCCCCATTGAAACAGTGTCAGCTTGCCCATGGCCCAAATTAAATAAACCAAAAATGTTTAGAAAAATAAATTATGAAAGCTTTTAAAAATAAACACAGTTACTTTACCAGAACAAAAAGATAAAATCATTAAATGTGGATTACTAAACGTAAGATCTCTCTCATCAAAGTCTCTTTTAGGTAAGGATTTGATAACTGATCATCATACTGATTTATTTTATCTTACAAAAACCTGCCTACAACAGGAGAATTTTGTTAGTATAAATGAATTCACTCCTGCTAAATATCTAAATGTTCTTGCCCCTAGAACAACAGATTGAAGTGGAGGAGTAGCTGCTATATTTACACTCAGAATTATTGATTAATGTTAAATCAATTATTAGTTATATTTCTTTTAAATCTTTAACCCTTAGTCTATCTCATCCAAAAGGAAAAAAAAAACATTTTTACTTGATGTTAGAG
Organism: Kryptolebias marmoratus; assembly: GCF_001649575.2. NCBI lineage: Eukaryota > Metazoa > Chordata > Actinopteri > Cyprinodontiformes > Rivulidae > Kryptolebias > Kryptolebias marmoratus. Next base: position 29,465,531 of record NC_051445.1, read on the forward strand.
ATCATCCACCAGGGCCTTATTCTCAATTTTTGTCTGACTTATGATTGAATACAGAGAAAGTTATATTAGTGGGGACTTCAATATTCCTGTGGATGTTGAAAGTGACCGCTTAAACACAGCCATTTATAATTTAATTGAGTCAACTGGTTTTATGCTAAATGTCCACAAACCTACTCTTGACCTGGTTCTTATGGCATAGAGTAAGGACTTATTAATACATTCTCACAATCCTGTTCTGTCTGACAATTTTTTAATAACCTTTGAGTTTAAATTGACTGACTACACAGCCACTGAGAGTAAATTTCATTACAGTAGATGTTTATCCTGTAACCAAATTTAAGGAATTTCTTCCATTATTATTTTTCTGTCTTGCAGAGTAATGCAACAGAGAGCAGCAACTTAGATGATGTTGTGGATAATATTACAACTTCCATTCAAACATCACTTGATAAAATTGCTCCTCTAAAAAAGAAATTGACCAATAGGAGGAAGTTGGCTCCTTGATTTAATTCAGAATTATGTACTTTAAACAGGCTACTGAAATGTCTTACAAAACATGTTCATTACATTTAATTCACAAAATCATTCTCAGATATTGAGATTTCACCTGATCAGTTATGCCTGTTTTGAGCTCATTTCAAAATGAGTGGTTTTAGGGCTACGTTACTTTTATGCAAATAAACTGTTGCTGACCATGCCCCCCAACTCAGTGTCCCATCTCAAAACATAAAAACTCACTGAAGGATTAAACGCTGCAGATCACATTTATATCGACAGCGACAGTTAGCAGTTCCAAACCGACATTTGTTGAGTCTGTCACCTGTCACCTGTCTGCTGTCTAAACCCGAAAAGTGTCCAGACGACCGCCTGTTAAAGATCAGTTTGTTTGTTCGTTTTTTTTTTCAACTTTTCTTTTGTCTTTTATTCACATAGTTCTAATGTTAGTTTGGACAAACCTGCCGTGACTTTAACAGAGACATGTTTCTGGAACAGGTGAGCTGTTCAAACTACAACTCTCTTTGGCAATATTGTAGGGACATTGCTGTCAAAAATAAAATGAAGGCACGCAGCTCTGTTCTCCGTGACTGGGAGAACATGCATGGACACATATTCTATATTGCAGCCGACAACAATAAAAAAATCAGTTTAGAATGTTCTGAAAATCTGTTCTTTTAACATAGAACAGTAATATATCCCAGGTTATTTTAAATAATCCAGCCTTACCGGCCAAAGGCAGACTAATTTTTTTCCAGTTTAAGAAAATAAAGGACCTCCCCAATCCTGCTTGTATTAGTAGGTGGAGCTGCAGATGTCCAATTTAGCAGTATTACCCTACAGGACAGCAGAACTGCGAATACATTTAAGGCCTTTTTAGCAGGAGAGAGAGCAAGTGAGGTAGGCCTTACCTGAACAAAGCATAAGGAGTGATATCCTCCCCAGTTACATTAAACAACATAAGATAAATTTCAGACCAGAACCACTTCATATAGAAACGGACAGCTTCAAAACATGTGTAAATAATTTTCTGTTGCCTGACAGCATCATTCAGACAGAGGAGACGTGTTGAAATCTTTTGTGAGTCTGGCTTTAGTATAGTGAGCTCAATGTAGAGTCCGACATTGCATAAAACTGTGCCTAGCAGAGATTAAAGATATCTGTACCAACTTTAAAGCCTCCCCCCCTAAACATCATCTGAAATCAACGGTCCCAACTCTGTCTCCCATACAACTTTCAACAGAGTGGAAGGACTTAAAGGGTTAGAAATAACTGAATATATAGACAATATTACCCTTCTCATTGAGAGGAGAGGTTTCGAAAACACTTCAAAATCAGTGGGGCTAGGAAGGGCTAGAAAGTTCTGGAGATAAGATTAAAAATTATGTTTAGGGAGACAGAATTTATTTGCTAGCTGTTTAAAAGAAGCAAAATATAATCAGTATACAGATCTCTCCTGGGTTTTATACCTAACCTAGCCAATATTGAGAAAGTGTTTAATCTAATAAGAATGGAGGGAAAATGATTCCCTGTGAGCAGAGTCTCAACAGATTGTGTTTGCAGGTCAAAATTACATCTAAACTGAACCCAGATTTTAAGAGAAGCAGCCAGTAACACATTCTTGGTGTAACTAGAATTAGAAGAGTGAAGGGGTAAATATAATAGGGCTACCAGATGAGCAGAAACCACCATAACCACTCATAATGAGGGGAAATCATTCTCCTTATTCTGAACCCAATAATTCAGATTTCTTATATTAGTTGCCCAGTAATAATACAAGATGTTAGGTAGTGCCATTCCACCCAGAGCTTTGGGCCTCTAAGAGTTGCCTGGGTGGTTTCTTTCTGAAAAAAAATCCAGAATCAAAATGTAAAAGAACTAAGGAAAGAAACATTTAAAAACACTGAAATAGATATAAGAAATGTAGGAAAATATTAATTTTGATATGTACCAGGCAGAGGGATGGGTTGTAGTAAATTAAAAACTATGCAACCAGACTGCTTTATAAGTAGTTGGAGTTTTCAGCAAAACAGGCTAGCAGACAAGATTGTAAAGCTTGCTTCAATTCCAAAGGGTATGACAAAGATGAACACTTCTGGAGTATCAAGTAAAATGCTGTCATGGTTTGAACAATCGTTTTGCATCCCAGTCCCAGAGCACATTCTTGCTCTTGCTTGAGGGAGCTCACTTCCTACACACAAAGTCTCTCAGATAAGCAGGAGTCTGTCTTCAGCGCTCAGAGTGGCGCAGCAGTGGTGGATGATCTGCTGTCTGGCTCGTGTCCACATCTGGCACCACATCTGTTAGGATCTGGGTTTTTGTGTTCAGTTTGTCTTCATGTTTCAGTTGAGTTTATTGTTTATTTTATTCAGTTATCTTCTTCCTTGTGTCTTTGTTCCCTGTGTCTCAGCCATCATTCACTTCTCCCCAATCTCTCCTGTTCTCCTGCCACGCCCATCTCCACCTGCCTGCAAATGTCATCACTCACCTGCGCCCACTTACCTCGTTACCCTCTGTGTTTAAAACCCGGTCACATTCTCTACCTCTCTGGTGGTTCATTGTCATATTCCTGCCTCCCCGATGTGCGTTCCTGTGTTTCCTACTGGTATGTGTTGCCTTCCGTTTTGTCTCCTGTGTTCTTATGTTTAGGTTTTGTTATGTTTAGTTCTGCTGCCACGACAGCCTTTGTTTTGTTGTTAGTTATTTTTGTAAATAAATTAGCTTCCTTCGAACATGAGTCTGCGCTTTGGGTTCGCCATCATCTCCACAAAACCTGACAACATCCTCTGGAAAATGAATCTGAACGGTTTCAACTAGCTCTACCATTTCCCTTCCCCCTGAAGATGGAACAATAGAGTCTGTTTCAAGAATGTTCCAAACTCTTGGCTCGTGAAGCACGTGCCATTGTCTGAAACTATCGTCTGGGACAGGCCATGTGTGCTAAACACTCTCTGAGTTTCTCTATGTTGACTTAGCTTGTTGAGTTTTTAGTGGGATACACATCAATCCATTTTGAATGTGCATCAATCACAACAAGAAACATCTTGCCTAAGTAAGGGCCGGCATAATCCACGGGTGTCTCTGGCCCCTCCCAAGGGTGGAGAGGTGCAGCTGTTGGAGCCTTCCTGTTTTCCTGACACATGTGGCAGGACTGCACTTCCTCCTCTATGTCAGCATCCATCCCTGGCCAACACACGTATGAACGTGCTAAGCCCTTCATTTTGGATATTCCAGGATGTGCAACATGCAGTTGTTTTAAAAGGGTGGACCTTTCCTTCTTTGGCATAATCACTCTGGCTCCCCACAGTACACATCTGTCTTTCACACTCAACTCTAACCTTCTCTGACTGTAGGCTTTGAACTGAGCGTCCTCTTCCTTGGGCCAACCTTTTAAACACCACAACAGCACTTGCGACAGTACTTTGTCTTTTGCAGTCCACTGTTTTATCTGGGCTGTTGTGATTGGTGGATTGTCCATCACATCCAGCATGAGGACCTGACCTGCGTCCTCCTCCTCTTCTGTCTGTGGTAGTGGCAGTTGGCTTGATGCATCTGCATTGGCATGAGCTTTGCATGGTTTGTACTCTGCTATACTTATATGCTCTCAGCAGGGTAGCTCACCTTTGCACCCTCGGTAATACCATCTGTGGCACTGGTTTCTTTTCATGGAAAAGGGAGATCAGCAGTTTATGGTCAGTGCTGATTGTGAATTTCCGACCATAGATGTACTTGTGAAATCACTTGATCCCGAATATGATGGCTAACCCTTCCTTGTTGAGCTATGAGTAACGCTTTTCGGTTGGTGTTAATGTCCTTGACATGAAACCTAAAAGGTTTCTTACTGCCGTCTTCCATCACATGTGATAATACAGCTCCCACTCCGTACGGTGAGGCGTCACATGCATGCAGGTCTTTGTCTGCCGAATAATGACACAATACTTTGGCTTATTTCAGCAGCTGTTTAGATAAGCAAAATGCATCCTCTTGTTCTTTACTCCAACACCATGGAGCTTCTTTCCTCAGCAGCTGGTGTAATGGTGCAAAGTGTGTGGCGAGGTTAGGAAGAAACTTGTTGTAGTAGTTTAGGAGACCCGGATAAGCTTTTAGCTCAGTCACTGTGGTTGGAGGTGGCTCTCAGTTTGCTTTGCACTGGGTGCAGACCTTCAGCATCGATTTTCTGTCCCAAGTATTCCACCTGAGCCTGTAAGAAAGCACATTTACGCCTGTGAAGTTGCAGGCCGGCTTCCTTTAGTCTTTTCAGTACCTCATCCAGCGTTTTCAAGTGTTCTGCAGTGTCTCTTCCCGTCAATAGTATATCGTCTAAATAAACTGCTACCCTCGGCAGTCCTTGTAACAAGCTTTCCATCATTCTTTGGAAAATGACTGGAGCCGATGACACCCCAAATGGTAGCCTGTTGTAGGTGAAAAGGCCACGGTGCGTGTTTACTGTCAGGTATTTCTTGGAGTCCTTGTCCATGACAATCTGCTGATATGCATGACTTAGGTCGAGCTTTGTGAACTGCTTCCTGCCTGTTAGTGCATTAAAAAGGTCTTCAACACGGAGAATCGGGTATTGTTCAAGCATTGTTTACCGTTAACTTATAGTCACCACACATTCTGACAGAGCCATCCGGCTACATAACAGGCACACTGGGCGCTGCCCACACCGCATACTTTACTGGAGCTATGATGTCCTCCTTCAGGAGTCTTTCTATCTCCTCTTCAACCTTAGCCCCCATTGCATAAGGAACAGAGCGGGGCCTGTAAAATTTAGGACATGTATCTGCAGTGTTAAGACCCGTCTAGGGGTGGTCAGGTCGCAGCATTGACAATTTAACATCCCTTGCAGAATTCAAAAACAGCCAGCCAATAGATGTAACTTTTTACAAGATTTATTAACATAAATATTCACCCTTAGTTTCCACCAAAGTCTGGAGTCATAGAGCTTCAGAGAGAGTTATGCCAAAATAACAAACAAAACAAACTATCTTAAATGAAACTCACATCTTACCTACAAAAAGTAACAAAACCAAATTACACGTGCTTACCTTCCTGACTTAAGAAACACAGGAGAAAACTGCCCCAAAACAAAAAGGCCACTCTCCCCTACAAGATAAACTCCACAGAATTAGATTACAAGGGGAGACAATAAATGGCAGCACTCTGCTGCACTGAAGGGAGGAGTACGTGAGCTTGTTGCTACGGTCCTTTTATGCAGAGGCGAGTGAGAGTCACGAGCACTGCCGCGAGCCGTTAATTTTTGTGTTTTGCGCCGTCGGACTGCCAAAATGGTAATTGTAACTTTTTTTTTTTCTTAACGAACCTTTAATGCATACCTTACATGTGTGAGAGAGAGTGTGTGTGTCTCAATCCCCAGTCCGGAGAGGGCTGTAGCAGATTTTTTATGCTATAAATGAATGAATATAAACAAACTTTGTTAAAATGATCTGATTGTTAAAAGTAGGTTACGATAAAATGTAGACAAACTCTGATGTCACTAGAATGATTTGATTGCTGAAATAAGGTCATTATTAGCTTATGATAGAATAATCACTAAGAACAGTGTGTCTATGGGATGAGGGAGGCGGATG
>NC_051445.1:29471716-29484014 GCF_001649575.2 Kryptolebias marmoratus
GAACTCAAACTCAACGGTGAGTCTATGCTTTCATATTTCTGTAGTATATTTCATTTTACTACATGATATACATGCTATTGAAGCTTGATTTAAAACACGGGTTTGGGTCGTTGTTAATCTTACACCATGTAATATTGGCGTGTTAGTTCTCGCTACCCGCTAGACCCCCACCTCTATCCTCCCCCTCCCCCCTTCTCTTGTCCGTCCCACACCCAATTTTCCTGTGTTTTATTTCAAAAAGAAATATCTCTTGCGCCAAGTGTAGAATCTTTAAAGAGAACTGATGGGTGGCGACTTTCTGGGCTGTTTGTATGTTGTCTTAGGTGAGACTGAGACAGCTGGTCTTAGTAAAGTCGTAATTTTCCAGGAGATGCTACCGCTAATGTAGCAGCTAACATGGCTGCCTTGTGATTCAAGGAGGGGCTGTGAACTAACGACATTAATTATAACCAAAACCCCATTCTGTTCATGTGACTTCATTTATGAATGAATTAATAAATTTATGGCCATTATAGTGTCATCCAAACTACTGCTTCTCTGATATACAATATTAATTTACATTCTTTTTACTTTGCGGTATAAAACCTCGTTCTGTTACCTAGCAACATTAGAAACAACCTCCTTTGTTTTGTCATTAGATTTTAACTAATTTTGAGGAAAATATATGCTTGCAAGTACAGCTGTTAACTCATTTTAGATTAATTATCATTATTTAATTTGTGATTTCTCAATACTGACCTTCTGATTTCAAAATATTTTTTTTTATTTTGTTGACAATGTTTGTGACATATTTTTTTCTTTTTTCTCTTTTCAAGGAACTTTTGCTGGATCATATTTTTGATAGGCTCCGTGATCGTTTGGAGCATGTTCTTGAACGTATTCCCCTGGATCTGGATTTCCTAGACTTTATCTGCACTCAAGAACTAGTTTTTTTAAATGCCATGTCTTGTCAGATAGATGTTCCTTCAATTATTTTGGATGCGCTGGCTCATTTGCACAGACTAATCAATGTCGAAAAACAAAGTGAAGAACAACAAACAGCAGTTGTGCATTTTGAGCAAGGACCAGCTGGGCGACAACGGATGGCCATATCCTCAGACTACCTTTGAAGTCTTTTGGAACTCCATCTCCCTTTCACATGTGTTGCCAAAATCTTGGGTATATCCAGACGGACTGTGTATCGACGGATGGAAGAGTCTGGTCTTTCAGTGAGGGCATCATACACCACCATGTCAGATGAGGACTTAGACCAATGTGTGAGAGACATTAAATCCAGGCAGCCTCACTCTGGGTACCGAATGGTAAAGGCCCTTCTGAAAGCCCGGGGACTGAGGGTGCAGTATGATAGAGTCAGAGCATCCATGCATCGTGTAGACACCATTGGAATGGCATCACGTATGGTCCAGCTAGGATGCATAGCTCGACGTACGTACTCAGTTCCTGGCCCTCAGTCTTTGATGCACATTGATACCAACCACAAATTAATACGGTAAATCATTTATCTTTTTCAGTGAGGGGCTTCTAACTTTGAAGTATGCTTGTAAAATATATTCAACTCCTAGCATTTTTTTATTTCACAGCATGTCACATGCCTTTTGGAAATAAAAACACAGCTTTTTTCAGTCTTTTAAACAGTGGTGTATAAAGTATGTCCACAATGGCCAGTGTCCTGCATGTTCTGCTTCAACATGGCCAAACATAAGCAGTACCTGATCTGCCTCTGTAGAAATTTCACTTCAAATTAAATTAAAAAAAAAATAACCCCTTATTCCAAAGGGAAATTAAATGTTGTAACTCATTAATTTAGATTATTCAAAGAGTTATTGCAGATGGTGATGGCTGTTTACAGAAAATATATCTTGTAGTGTTCTGTATAACAATCAAATATAAAAAGCGTTTGACTGAAAATACGCTGTTTTCTCAAGACAGTCTAATGAAGATGTTCTCAGGGACAGGGTTGTCCAGCATTTTTTTTATGAAGAATCCATCTTTGCATAAGCATCTACCTAGGTTCCACATTCGTCCCCAGCACAGAACCAGCCTTCTTTGTCAGGCTTTTGAGCCATTTGAGGTCTCTGGTTCTGATGCTGATACCCAACAGATGATGGCTGCAGAGATGATGTGCTCAACAACAGACCTTGAAAGAACTTAGCTTCCTCAAGAAGTCCAGATTGCTCTGTTCCTTCTTACAAACATGCGTGATCTAAGAGAAGCAAGCCTTTTGGTGACTATTTAATGATGATGAGATATTTTCTTTTGTTTTTTTAGGTACAACATTGTTATCTTTGGTGGCATTGATGGTTTTTCTCGAAAGGTGCAGTATCTTCTATCAATGCATAAATGCAGAATTTCATAAGCTATGAAATTGACTGTTACATTTTTGCTGTGTTGTGCAGATAATGTATCTTGGTACAGCTCAAAACAACCTGGCATCTACTACACTGGCTTTCTTTCAGGGTTCAGTGGAAGAGTTTGGTTTCCCACTCAGGTAAAGGTTTAGAGTCCATCTTACTCCTTCTTAGCCAAGGAAGACAGATTAAAAGTCAGCATCAACTAACTTTTCTCCAAAATATAGGAGCTTGTTATATATCATTAGGTTTTGAGTAATGATGAAAAAGTAAAACCATACAGTAGAACAAGACATTTTCCAATATTATAACTTAGAATTTTTGAGTAATATCTAGTCAGATATATAGCTTATAAGTACTGTCAGATTATATAGCTTATAAGTATAACTTTTTCTTCAATATTAACAACTTATAAACTTAAAAGGAGCTTGCTGAAAAGTTACTTATAAGTTAGTTTTGTCTTGTGTCAAGTGGCCTAAGACATTTGCGCTAAAAACTATGCCAAATACTCAGTAGGATTTTTCTTTTTTGCAGTGAAAGTCCAAATAGCAGCACTTGATTCTGACACCTTTGTTAGAATCAAGTTTTAGATTATTACACTTGATTGCTTTCTGTTATAAACAATTTTTGAAATATTGCTGTTTGATTATAAATCTATAAAATTCATAGGGAAAAAATAGATTTCTGAATCTACTAGAACTCTGCAATCAGAGTTGGAACCAAAGGGCGACAGCTTTCATCCATTATGTTTGTGATCTGTGGAATATACATAATAAGATGTTCATCTAATAAAGACTCCAGTACAATTAAAATCGTTTTAATCCCCACTACTTTGTATCTCAAAAATATATCTTTAGTTACTAAGAATGTTTGAGCTATGATAAAATTTGTCATTAATGTTGTTATTATAGGAAAATTCTCATTAAGTTACACTTATTTTAGGGTACGTGCTGATCAAGGGGTGGAAAATGTGAACGTGGCACGACTTATGTTTATGATTCGTGGAACAGGAAGAAGCAGTTTCATATCTGGGAAGAGTGTGCACAATCAAAGGTTTGTACAAATGAGAAGTTTCAGTATGTGATGCTTTTCAATGTCTATAGTAATATTAGCTTTGTTTGTTCTTCATATGACAAAGATTTGAAGTGCAGTTTTTAACCATGTATTACTCCATAATTGAAGGATTGAGAGACTCTGGAGAGATCTGTGGACAGCTGTAACGTCCATCTATTACGATGTGCTACACTATCTTGAAGAAGAGAGACACCTCGACATTTCAAATGAAACACACCTCTTCTGCTGCCATTATGTCTTCCTACCACGTCTGCAGGAAGATCTTGATACTTTCCGCAGTGGCTGGGACAATCATCCACTTCGAACAGAAAGCAACATGACTCCTAACCAGCTCTGGGTTCTTGGTCGAACACACCATCCAATTCCTGAACCCCACAGTGCCTTGACAGAGGTACATTTTAATTGGATAATTTAATGCATATCATGTATACTATCATTCACTTAATTTGTAGCATAGCAATCAATCTACAACACCTAAGTAAAATTTTGAGTTCTCTTGATCCCTTCTTTGTGTTTTCCAGGGTGTAGAGATTCCCGAAATTGAATGGGAGGAGAGTGGGCTTCCTCTTCATGAGGAGTCAAACGTCACAGTGCCAAATTTGAATATGCCACTGACTGACGAACAAATGGCAGCCTTAAGAGACGCAGTAAATCCAAAAGGCACATCACTATCTTTTGGTTGTGACATTTATATTGCTGCAGTTCAGTTTTGTGAACAGTTCTTCACTCTGTGAAAGTTCTAAAGTTTCGAAGTTCAACATTTAAGAAATGTTAAGCTAAATGCTGATCATGTTACTACAAAGGTGAAATCAGAGCTTTGGAGAACTGAATTACAGTGCTTTTATGGATAGACATGTTAAACTAAAATTTTCTGAATTTGAGTGTTTTTTCTGTACTCAAAAGGAACCTAGTAGGTACAGTTGTGTAGGACTTCAATTTTCTTGTATTAAAAGAATTGGAAAGTTACATTTGTCTTATGTAGTTTATTTTCTAATACTTCAAGTATATATGAACTCATTGAAGTACATTCAGTGAAATATTGCATAAAAACAATTAATGTTTCACATTTAAAACTGCCTGTACAAACAGTGCTGACTCAAACTCTGAACATAGTTAATTTAACATTTCTAAACAAGACCAAAGCCAGTATCAACCGACTGAAGGCACAACATCATGTCGGCATACAAAGCCTGGTAGGTAGTATAGTGGCTTGGAAGGCGTAAACGTTCACTGCAGGTGGATGAAGTGGGCATGTGGTTTGGTCCAGTTGACTGCACAACTTCAAGCTTCAGCTCCTGGCATGGAACCTCCCAGCCAACCCAAAATCTCATAAGCTGGCTCAGATTGTCTGAAGATGCTAGGAAAAGTATAATTTTTTTTTAGATACTTTGTGAGTTTCCAGTAGAACTGAATCATTCATAATTCAATTATGAATGTGAATGTGTTTTCTATCTAAGCAACTAATCCATATGAATGTGATATCCTTCAAAAATCAGAATCATTTGAATATCTTTTGCCATGTTCACAGATCAACCTGAAAAACACCATGCTTGTAGCATCCATATAATAATGATGTGATGTTTGTGAATTACATTCTTTCTCGAATACAACTGAATCGTAGTTTTAGTCCAGTGTAAAAACCAGAGACCTTTTTATTTTACTTTAAGTCTGTTAAACAGCCACGGAGGCTTTGTGTGACTGGTATTCAAAACTGTTTGGAAACATGACAAGGGTTTAGCAACCTTTTTCCACCAACTGCAAGTAATTACTGTACATGAGTACTGCTAATGTACCTAATTTATCTGTGCAGTAAGACATGGTTATAAAAAAATAAATGTTCTGTATTATACTGGTATGTATTGCACGTCTTTTATAATTCTCAAAATAACATAAACACTGTCCAAATGTTAATGTAGACATTTTACCTTTTTCGATAAACTGACGGAAAAGCCCTGTCACTTGTGTAGTTTCTGATTCTAAGTCATCATCACTGTCGTCACTGTCATCACTTTGGTTCACCTGTGGCCAAATGATTGACTGCAGGACCATCTGTAATTGTAGAAATAGTGTAAAAGTCGTAATATTCAGATACATTTTTAGAATGTTAAAACAGATTGCACATTGACCTGGGGTGTGATTTCGACTTCACTTTCCCTCGGGAAGAGGAGGGGCACAACATCAGGTCTGGATGTAATTAGTGGCCAGATACCCGTTTCTTTAAGTCCCCTTTTCAGGTGCTTTATTTGCACACTAAGTCTAGTGATGGCCTGTAAATATTACACTTTATTAGTGGCATCAAAGTTCAGAAAAACAATACTTATTTCACAAGTAGAGTAGGATATTGGTTACTGAAGCTAAGTAACACATTTAACTCTTCAGTTCAAGACAAATAATGAAAAAATAAGTTAATATTTTATTACAGCATGGTTGAGGAGCTGCTGTAATAGGAGCAGTTTGTTTGTCTCCTTGGTTGGTGCAGGGAAATACCACTCCATGCACAGACTGGACAATCTTGAAGTCTCTTCCTCAGTCATCTCTTCTTTCAGCAGCTGGTAAAAAAGCATTATTAGTAAAACATCCACATTTATCTGGATTGCATATTTCTGATGCATGTTGAAAATTGTGATAAGTTAATTTTGTTTACTTACGAAACCAATGATCTCTCTGTGTTCAATATCTGGGCAGTCCTCTAGGGAAAGGTATGTTGTCGCCAACTCCTTTGAACCACTTGTCAAGGCATGCACTACTGCCAAGCTGATGCCCGACAAGGTTGGACCTCCATTAATTAAAGAGTGGCCAATCAGCCGACCAGCCATGACAAACAGCTCGCTCTCAGCAAGCACTGCTGAAGTAGTTGGTACAAGGTGATCAGTTTCCCCTTCAAACATTGCAGTCACTGCAGCATTTCCTAAAAAATGGAAAAAAAGACATGTCTACTGTTAAATGTACAAGTAAGATGACACCACAAATGCATAGCTTTACTAATTAATTCAGAACTCTGTTTAGCACATACCGAAGTTCATTTTAAATCCTTGTTTCAGCTTGGCAATGGCAGACGAGATTACATGTCTTGTCACGCCTCTACCAACTGCAGCATCACCTACAATAAAAGAGCCTGGTAAGATGAAAGAGCTGTTTTAAGTACTGCTAAGCTGATATTAAGTAATACCTTGAATGCGACAATGAAAAGGAGCTGCCCACTGAATTTTCTCACGCTTGTGCTTATAAAAAGAAATGAGAGACATATCCCGCTCCTCGTCAGTGTCCATCGCATCCAGAGTGAGAGCAAGTGTCCTCTGGTCAACTCCTACTTGCTTCAGTTGTCTGACAAACAGCTCAACAGCCTTCTGTGGATCTCCAACTCTTTTCCATGCTGGCAAATTCATAAGTAACAAAATGTTACATTTCCATGGTTGAATTCAATTGATGTCGCTTACATTAAATGTTTTTTATGGATTTTTAGACTTTTTGAAGGCAAAAAGGAAACATCATAACAGGGTGGGGAGTTAGTACTGGGACATGTATAATATGAAGAAAATATCAAATGAGAAAATAGTTGCAGTAGATTCAGTTGCAAATTAAAATAAGGTTTAGTCCAGTCAATAAACTTATTGAAGAAACACATAAAAATTATATATATAATAGTTTAAACTTCATGAGGAAGTCTATTACACTGCACTGGGAACACAATGAAATTGAACATGTCAATCGCCAAAAAGATATGTTAAGAACAAATGAATATTTAAAAGGCATTTCATTTATATTGGAATAATGGCAGACATCTAAATGTATAATTAAAATACTTTGTTGTCAATATTTGGCACATTTTACAAAACATAATTGTAAGCAAAACATGGGGACATGGAATGTTGTTGCAAAAAAAGAATCGCCCATATATAATTATTATTCAAAAGTTACCTTCAGTACTTGAAGGTTCTGCGGAATATGAAGTTTCTGAAGTTGCTGATGATGGTCCTGGTACATCTGGGTCTAACTCCAATGCTCCCTCCCTGCTGAAGGAAAAAAATTTGATTTATGTGATAGGAAAAAAGCATTCTGTTACATAATCCCTGATAGAGTATGTTTCTAAATATTTCAAAAGGGAAAATTTGTTTAAAGTCACTGTACTAATAAAGCTTTTTACATCTTGCCTGAATATTCATACCAATTTAACATTACATGCCTGAATGATCTGTTTATATTTTATCGCAAATATACTCTGCCTGCTAGTACATTATTATATGTTTTGTGTTGAACCTGTCACTGTGTGCAGAAGGCTGATAGAGAGAGCAGCGGATCAGAGAACAGATGCTGCAACCAGACATTATCTGCCTGTATCCTGATGAGCATGGCTCATCCCATGTGATGTTTTTTTTTTGTTTTGGGTTGACTTGACGTGTGTTAACTGAAGTATGCCTCAGACTTTACATTTTCCCATCCCTCAGGCAGTTGATAGCACGTGTAGTTAGGGCACACCCAACTGTTAGTAAAACGAGGAAGAAAACAGGAAGAGACTTGGAGAAGTAGGGAATTGTAACCAAGAAACTCTTCCATTTGCTCCCCTTATGAGCTAAAAATTAATCCTGTCTCCCATCTCCTGTTGTCTGTGTTTTATAGATGTTTTAGGTTTCTGAACCTGACAATGCTCTATTCACGAAAACACATGCCCCTACTTATATTCCTAAAGAAAAAAGTATACATTAATACCTGTCACAGCATTCACTGGCATGACAAATACATACATTTCTCCACAAGAAGAAGCATGTACTTCTATGTCCTCAGTAGGAAACATTTTTGCACACACCGGACACTCTTGCATTGCTGCTGTCACAAAATAATTGGCACAGTTAGTTTTAATGAAGCAGACATCTAACATGCCACTCTATGATATGCAAACATTTAAACATTTCTTACATATGTCCATTGCAGGGTCACAAACATCCACACGAGCCACATCAGAGGGCAAGTCTGTTTCCACACAAGACTTTATGTGGTCAGTCAAAAACTGCAAGGGAACATCCTCTCTGCATTTCTGACACATGGCCTTTGGCATGTTTGCAAATGCCANCGTCATTCAGCTCAAGAGGATCCGTGCAAAGTTGTTCCTGAATAGGGACTATGAACAGGGTTTTCCCGCTGCGACTCGCAGCCTTCAACATTGTCCCGGTATACCCATCATCTTCAGGAGCAATCAATGTCAAATTGCATCTTCCCCATCCACCTACAAGAGATTGTGCCTTATGACTTCGGTTAAAATCAAAGCACACTATCAATTTGCTGGACAACCACATTCATAACATTTGCTGATGGAAAAGGTATTCCTATAATTACAATCATTTAATTTGTCAATGCCCCATGTTCTGTAAAGTAAATATATCATCTGCCCACTTGCTCTATTATGGATGTCTTTGTTAACGAGCTATTCAACTGCAGCGGACCGGCTACAGATGGAATGTATAAGAATCGCCTTTTAGCCCTCCAACGTTGTTGGATTCTATCCTTAAACCAAAATTTAAAGATATATGTAATAACATGGAGCTGATCTGTAGATATGGGTTAAATTGATTTGGGACCCAGAGAGAATTTTGGAAGGGGTGAGGGAGCTCTGGTTTCTGCTTTGAGACCAGAAGTGGTGTTCTTCTATTTTAGTGCTTCTCAGTAATCAGAGGATGGCTCTGGTGGAATTTTTTACTAAAGGGGGGCGCTGGGATCCTTTTAGGGGGCGTTTGCTTGAAGGTAAGCAAACAATATGCGCAATAATACCAGTTTAGACTTTGAGCAACTTGCTGAAACTTTATTGTGTAACATTAAAACATGCACATTTTTTTGATGGGGGGGGCGCTGGCCCAAAAACGTTTGAGAAACACTGCTCTATTTGAACAGCATAACTTGTCTGACAGTTGTATTTCTTTAAAAGAAAGAAATACAAATATCAATAGCAACAAAAACAATGAAAATAACACTTATAATAATATTGACATGATATAAGCCACTTCGTCACCCACCTGCAGATTTGTAAAGTAGCCAACCCCCTGTAATAGTTCCCAGTTTTGGAAAAAGAACTTTAAGCGTCTCATCCAGCTGCAAAAGAAATGTGTCAAATTAAGACTAATCACAAATCCAAGTATAGAGTGATTTTTCCTAATACAATATTAATACATGCAATGACATTCCACTTCATCAGATCAACTTGAAATGTTCAAAAATGGAAAATGACACAGCCAATCAGAGAGCAGCATTATTGAAATCAAGCTTCTAGATGAACTGCTTAGGTTCTAGTAGAACATCAGAATGGAGAATAAATGTTATTGAGGTAAATTTAATGGTTGCTGCATTCAAAACATAAGCCTGAGTATTTTAGAAATTGCAGGTCTCCACAAATTTTTTACACGCATACATCTCCAAGACTTCAGGCTGGCGGAAGAAAGACTTGATATTTAATGAGTGGAAATATCTTGTTGCAGCCCAGTACAGAATTGATTGACAAGTATTAGACAATAGAAAGGAAACATTAACTCAGACAAGCAGTGGTCTCAACCAATTTTCTGTTAAGAGCAGAGCTACCCTTAGGACAGACCAGTACACTATTTAAATAATTATGGCATTACAAGGAATTACCTCATTGTGCGTTGTGCTCTCATCAATGTGAGCTGTCTTCCGGCCCAATCCAGCTCTCATGTGTATCAGTTGATCATCTTCCTTTGGCGTTTTTTCGTAATGTTTTGGCAGTAAATAAAAAATCATATCTAAAGGTTTCATCTTTTTCGCCGGGACCAGGCTTGTTGGAGGAAATCGTCGTTTTCCTCTCCCCCTGTTGAAAAGTCCGGGAAAAGATCTGTTGTACAGAAATTTGAAGATAAATAAATTACACTGTTTATTTCATTTTCAACATCACTTTGAAGAAATAACCTATGACACATTAGATAGTAGATTCAAAGAACCACTGAGCAATTTAGACATACATTGCATAATACAAAATAATGAAATACAAGGATTATTCATATGACCCAGTTCAAAAATTTTTTTTCACTTTAATAGTAAGCCAATTTAGAGGCTGCACAGTGGCGCAGTTGGTAAAGCTGTTGCCTTGCAGCACGAAGATTCTGGGTTCAATTCCCAGCCCTGGCCTTTCTGCATGGAGTCTCCATGTTCTCCCTGTGCATGCGTGGGTTTTCTCCGGGTTCTCCAGTTTCCTCCCACAGTCTAAAAACATGACTGTCAGGTTAATTGGTCTCTCCAAATTGTCCCTAGTTGTTTGTCCTGTGTGTCTCTGTGTTGCCCTGCAACAGACTGATGACCTGTCCAGGGTGACCCCTCGCCCAGAACGTTAGCTGGAGAAGCACAAGCAACCCTCCTGACCCCACCAAGGGACAAGGGTGTCAAGAAAATGGATGGATGGAAGCCAATTTTGATTGAAAGACCCAATTAGAAATTGTTTTTTATATCTTTGTGAGATTTACATTGTTATGATTAGTTGGAGACACCAAAGGTAAGTATTTGATGCCATATAAAGACATAGAAGTGGAATATTGGAAAACAAATAAAGGTATTTATAATAAATACTTCAAAAGTGAATTTACAATACAGAAAGTTGCCATTTACCTGCTCATTTCCATCTGGACTGAGGGTTGAGTTTGAGGTACCCTACAAAAGTTTGATAACAGAATTTATTAGCAGCTTGCTATGATCAACGTAGCGGGCTGCTAATACCCTCCATTTGGCATTAGAGAAACAGTTTATTATTAAACCTGGCATTCTGATTTGTGAGGTCTCCTCTCCCTCCACTTCGTGGTCTTTCAGTCAACAAATGTAGTAAATGCCTTGCCGATTGAATAATAGCATCCTGACTAGCCTGGAGTCACAAAATAAAAATGACAAAGTAGCAGTTGAAAAAGGATCACTTTAAAAAAAAATACACTGTATGACAATGATTACTTTTACTCGGGAAAAATCTGTGCTGTAGGGTTGCCACCTTTCAGAAATTAAAATAAGGACCACGACTGCGTATGTCGGTCTCAAGGCAACCGTGACAACAGCATCCGTCGGTAGCGACCTGGGGTCCTTAGTAGCTCCTGAACATAGACCTGACAATGTTCGCACCACAATTTAGCTTATCTTAATATTTCCTTTGTTTTACTTTCGTACACTAAATGTTTAGATGTGTAATAGGCGTTCCTATCGGAGAGAAATACGGAACAAACTGCGTCCTGGTTTAATACGAGACGCAATATTTAACTGTCAAATACGGGGCGATTCTGTATTTTACGAAAGGATGGCAATCCTACAGTACTCTTGTCCCATTAAAATTGTGGAAACCATATCAAACACAAGTAAATCTACAGTTTAGTGGGTAACTGGTATTTTGGATGGCCATAAATTTATTAATTCATTCATAAATGAAGTCACATGAACAGAATGGGGTTTTGGTTATAATTAATGTCGTTAGTTCACAGCCCCTCCTTGAATCACAAGGCAGCCATGTTAGCTGCTACATTAGCGGTAGCATCTCCTGGAAAATTACGACTTTACTAAGACCAGCTGTCTCAGTCTCACCTAAGACAACATACAAACAGCCCAGAAAGTCGCCACCCATCAGTTCTCTTTAAAGATTCTACACTTGGCGCAAGAGATATTTCTTTTTGAAATAAAACACAAGAAAATTGGGTGTGGGACGGACAAGAGAAGGGGGGAGGGGGAGGATAGAGGTGGGGGTCTAGCGGGTAGCGAGAACTAACACGCCAATATTACATGGTGTAAGATTAACAACGACCCAAACCCGTGTTTTAAATCAAGCTTCAATAGCATGTATATCATGTAGTAAAATGAAATATACTACAGAAATATGAAAGCATAGACTCACCGTTGAGTTTGAGTTC
>NC_051445.1:29484114-29489274 GCF_001649575.2 Kryptolebias marmoratus
TCTCCACACACTCCTGCATCTTCGCAGATGGGCCTGCACAGAAGGGACGGTTAGTTCAGGCTCAAAACTTGGAAACAGTGGAGGGTTATAACCCAAAGATGCCTTGAACGGAGACAATCCTGTGGCTGACGAGATGTGTGTGTTGTGGGCATATTCTATCCAAACCAGTCTTTTGCTCCAGGTAGATGGGTTATCGCTGGCTAGACACCTGAGAGCCACCTCCAGTTCTTGGTTACAGCGCTCAGACTGACCGTTGGACTGAGGATGGTACCCTGACGTGAGACTCACCCTGGCTCCCAATCCCCTACAAAAATTCTGCCACACTTGGGAAGTGAACTGTGGCCCTCTGTCAGACACAATGTCTATAGGAATACCATGTAGCCGAAAAACTTGTTGTGTGATTATTTTGGCGGTTTCCAGGGCAGTGGGTAACTTGGCGAGAGGGATAAAATGAGCGGATTTGGAGAATCTGTCAACAATGGTGAGTATAACAGTGTGCCCATGGGAGGGGGGTAAACCAGTGACAAAGTCTAAGGCGATGTGGGACCATGGGCGGTTAGGAATGGCTAGGGGTTGCAGTAAGCCAGCTGGGGGCTGGTTACTGCTTTTACAGCGGGCACACGTGGGGCAGGCTAAAACAAACTCCTTGACATCTGACAACAGGTTAGGCCACCAGAAATAACGAGTGGTCAGCTGGGTCATACGATGGATTCCTGGGTGGCATGTGAACTGTTGAGAGTGCAACCAATCAAGAACCCTGGGTCTAACAGTTGCTGGGACGTAAGTCTTGCCTGGAGGCACCCCTCCAGGGTCAGGTTCCCCCCGTTGGGCCTCCTGAATCTCTCTTTCTATGTCCCAGGTCAAGGCACCTACGATTAGAGAAGGAGGGATAATCGGTTCTTTCTCCTCAGAGGAATCAGGACTAGCCCACAGCCTGGACAGAGCATCTGGCTTCACATTCTTCGAACCTGGCCTAAATGTGATCGTGAAGTTGAACCTCCCGAAAAACAGGGACCACCTAGCCTGTCGGGGGTTCAACCTCTTCGCAGTCTGTAAATAGGCCAGGTTCTTATGATCAGTCCAGATGATGAACGGCACCTCACAGCCCTCTAACCAGTGCCTGCACTCTTCCAGAGCTAGCTTAATGGCTAGAAGTTCCCGGTTGTCTACGTCATAATTCTTTTCTGCTGGCGTAAGGCGGCGGGAAAAGTAGGCACACGGGTGGACCTTGCTATCTTCGGAGGACCTTTGAGAAAGGATGGCCCCTACCCCTGAGTCAGAAGCGTCTACCTCGAGGATATACTGGAGTTCTGGGTTTGGATGACGTAGTATGGGAGCTGAGACAAAACGAGACTTCAACTCACCAAACGCGGATTGGGCTTCAGAGGACCAGACGAAAGGTTGTTTAGTGGATGTCAGCTGTGTGAGAGGAGCGGCAACCCTGCTGTAGTCCTGAATAAACCTCCTGTAAAAATTTGCAAAACCTAAGAACCTCTGTAGTTGTCGGCGGTCGGTGGGGATGGGCCAGTCGGCAACGGCCCTGATCTTCTCCGGGTTGGTACGATAATGGCCCTGTCCAAATATGAAGCCCAGGAAGCTGACGGTGGTGACGCTGAACTCGCATTTCTCGGCTTTCACAAATAGTTGGTTCTGGTATAGCCTTTGAAGAACCGCTCGAACTTGAGCACGATGTTGAGATGGATCCTGGGAATAAATCAAAATGTCATCTAGGTATACAAAAACGGAAATATTCAAAAAGTCACGTAAAATGTCATTAATGAGGGACTGGAAGACTGCAGGTGCGTTTGTGAGTCCGAAAGGCATGACCAGATATTCAAAATGTCCGAGAGGGGTCTTGAACGCCGTCTTCCATTCGTCCCCCTCCCGGATCCTTACCAGATGGTAAGCGTTGCGGAGGTCCAACTTGGTGAAGATCTTAGCTGCATGAAGTTGTTGGTGGACAGAGTCGATTAACGGGAGTGGATATTTGTTTTTAATTGTTATATGGTTTAGTCCCCGGTAGTTGATGCAGGGGCGCAGGCTTTTGTCCTTTTTTTCAACAAAGAAAAAACCTGCCCCTAGTGGAGACGTAGATGGCCGGATCATGCCAGAGGCAAGTGAATCTTCTATATATGTTTTCATTGAGTCACATTCAGGGCCCGAGAGGTTAAATAGCCGACTAGTAGGTAAGGGTTCTCCTGGTCGTAACTCTATCGCGCAGTCGTATGGTCTGTGGGGTGGTAAGGACAAAGCTTACTTTACTTTACTTTTCTTACTGAAAACAGCGGCAAGGTCATGGTATTCGGTTGGCACCTTGGTGAGATCAGTCTTTGCCTCTGATTCGTTCTTGGTACTAGAGACTGGTAGAGCAGATTAAAGGCAATGCTGTAAACAAAATGGGCTCCATGAGTCGACTCTCTTTTCAGTCAAATTTATAACCGGATTGTGTCGTTGTAACCAGGGAAATCCTAATATCAGTTGTGACGAGGGGGCAGAAAACACTAAAAATTCACCTGTTTCTCTGTGATTACCTGACGTGAGGAATTGAAGCTGGGGAATCTTACAATTAATTCGGGTAATGACCTGGCCGGAAATATCCATAACCGGAAGAGGTGAGGATAATTGCACTGGTTTCAGCTGCAATTGTTTGACTAGATCGTCCGAGATAAGATTTTGTTCAGCCCTGAATCTATTAACGCGTGTACTGGAACCTTGATCTGATGGTTAATGATAGTGGCATGAATAAATAGTCGTGATCCGAGGGGTTGTGAGAGACTACTCACTAGTACCCCTCGGACACCTAGTGAGTTTGTCCTTTTAAATGAGGACACTTGGCCAGAAAATGGTTCTTCTCCCCACAATAGAAGCATTCCCTAGACTCCAAGCGCCTAAGTCTCTCATCTGGGGTGAGTCTAGCTCTTCCCACCTGCATGGGTTCGTTTTCATCCTCCATAACCCCTAGCTCTGTTCCAGCACTGACGGCGCTCTGTCCCAGTCTATTCGTCCGATTACCCTTCTCGCGTTGTCTCTCCCTCAGACGATTATCTAAACGAATAGTTAATGCAATTAGGTCAGCTAGGGAGCGTGGTTCATCCCAACCAGCTAACTGATCCTTGATCGATTCCTGTAGTGCGTGAATGAAGACCCCCTTTAACGCTGGCTCATTCCACCTGGATGTTGCGGCTAAAGTGCGGAAAACGATAGCAAATTGAGCCACCGAACGCTGACCTTGTCTCAGATTCCACAATTTCTGTGTTATTTCTGTCTCATTGAATCTGGTGCCAAATGTCTGTTCGAACTCTTCAATGAACTGGTCAAAAGGTGTTAGCCGGATAGCTCGAAAGCTATATTTGGCCTCGGCCCATTTTAATGCCTTATCTCTAAGTAACCCAATAATGTAAGATATTTTAGACGCATCGTCTACGAAGGAATGAGGAGCACGAGCAAAAACTAGCGAACACTGCAGTAAAAACCCAGCACACTTACCGATTTCGCCGGCGAAATGTTCGGGAGTAGGCAACGGAACCTCGCGGAAATGTCCGGAAGTGTGCACCGGAAGTGACGATGTGGTGGAGGCGGAAGCGGAAGAGGATTCAGCGGCATGGGGAATTAACGACGAAAGTTTCTGATGGATATCTTGAGCGAGGATTGTTAATTGGTCAAGACGACCGGTTTCTGACTGTTGTCTTTCGCAAAGTGCATTTATCATAGATTTGTGTCGGGCTAACAAAGAAGCTGCTTTGGAATTTTCGGTTCGGGGAGAGGAGTCCGCCATCTTGGACGTGATCCTCTGAACCCACATAAGATTTACTCCGAATGTGGCAAAAAACAATAAATGGCAAAGGTAAGGTCCCAATACGATTCTCTTTCTTCTTTTACACAGATTAAATCTAATACTCTACACTTGTCCTCACTCAGTTCTGGATCTGGCATCGCTCAGGACAATTGTTTGTGGCTGGAGCATTCTGACAAGAACGCGGGAGTAATTTGTCCAGGAGCGAGATCAAAACCAGACACAGAGACAAAGTTAGAGGTAAGTGAATTTATTTACAGGTGACAAATTATCTACAGTGCGCCAGGTCAGGGAATGATCTGGAAGGCAAGAAGAACAGGGTGAGTCTCGGGTACCAATCCTACAAATCAGCTGACCACTGTTGGTTGGCTCAATTAGTGTTTTTGTTCTTACAAGTCCAGGAGGTGTCCAGCAGCGTGGAGGAGATGAATAAGGTGTTCTTCGGTGATCCAGCAGACGAGAAGCCAGTAGTCCTGTCCAGGTGAGTATCCAGATGTCCAAGGTAAGTTTCCGTGAGGCATGGAGTTCCGTAATGTGGCAAAGAACCTAAGATCAAGGCGCAAAGAGAACTTAGTCAACAGAGCATCGATATTAGGTTAGAAACTGTGGCTGAGAATCTAACCCAGGAGGTTCGATGCTCCAGCGAAGGTCTGGTCTCAGCTGGAGGCTTAAATACTGGCAGTCCTCATCAACACAATCTGGATCACCTGTGAAGCAAGAGGTTAAAGGAGCCGCCCCAAGGCGGGGCTAACTCCAGATCCCTACAGTTATAGGGAAAATAAAAAGTGCCAAGATAAAATAGAAGTTGCAAGAAAAGCTACAGCAAATAGGAATAATAGTCAGAAGACTAGTCAAGAAAATAGGAGTTTATGCTTGGATGATCGGTTAAAACTCTGGGGGAACTATGATCAGGTTGTACAAAATGAGTCATTTTAATGCGTTAAGTCTGAAAAAAAACAAACAAAAAAAAACAGATGTCCCGCTAAAACTGCAAAGAAGTAATATCAACAAGTAATATCTTTTAAGGCATAGTGTCATTACTGTCAGGAACGGTGGAGACGATGGCGAACCCAGAACGCAGACTCATAATCAGAGGAACGAAAACTAATTTATTAAACTAAAGAAACAAAATGAAAACAAACAGCTGACGTGGCAGCAAAACAAAAAGACAAACGGAACATGGACATGGAGCAACAAAACCAGGAACAGTCGTCAAGACAACAGGCAAAACAATGACAATGGACCAGCGGAGTATAGACAGAAATGACCGGGTTTTAAAGTGCTGAGGATAATCAGGTAAGTGGAGACAGGTGACATGATTAGCAGGCTTTGACAGGTGTAAGTGGGCGTGGCAGGAATGCAGAGAG
>NC_051445.1:29490692-29521589 GCF_001649575.2 Kryptolebias marmoratus
AGCAGTCTAACCAAAATGAGTGTGTTGTGTTGGGGGGTGATTGGAACTGCACTGCTAGTTTTCTAACTGACAGAACTGGGGAAGAACCTCATCCTCCATCATCATCTAAACTAACTGAGGTGACAGCACAGCTGGGCCTGGTTGATGCTTGGAGGACTAAACACCCTCAGGATAGACAGTATACCTGGGTAAAAATGAAGGATGGGACAGTGAGTGGGGCTCGCTTGGACAGATTTTATATCTCAGATACTTATAGAAATAGATTGTCCAACTGTTTAATTTCTCCAGTTGGGTTTTCTGATCATCACCTGGTTTATTTGGATTTTCTTTGTTCAAGTAGTTTAGATACAGGTCGTATTGGCATTTTAATACGAAACTACTTACAGATGTTTTATTTTGTCAAAATTTTAGTAACTTTTGGCAAATATGGAAAACAAAAAAATCCGAGTTTATGTCTTTAACTGAGTGGTGGGAGGTTGGAAAGGCTCAGATAAGAGTTTTTTGCCAACATTATACAAGTTTGAGTCGGATTGAGTCGTCCTGTTAAGGTTCAAAGAGGTATTAGACAAGGCTGTCCCATATCTGGGCAGTTGTACTCTATTGTAGTTGAACCTTTTTTACACAAAGTTCGCTCTACCCTTACTGGCCTTATTCTTCCAGGTTTGCCTAATTTTTCAAGTTTGATAATCTCTGCTTATGCTGATGACATAAACATTTTTATTAAGAACCAGAAGGATGTTATGGGTCTTCAGCATTGTTTGGAGCTTTATGAAAAAGCTTCTTCTACTAAAGTAAATTGGGAGAAAAGCTCTGCTTTAAAAGTTGGCCCATGGAAAAATAATAAGCTCCCTGTATTGCCAGGTAATATTCATTGGGTTGATCAGGGCTTAAAATTCTTGGGGGTTTATTTGGGAACGGAGGCTGTTTTGAGAAAAAATTGGGAGGGTGTCATGGAGAGAGTGTGTGCCAGATTATCTAAATGGAAATGGTTGCTACCTCAGTTATCTTATAGGGGAAGAGTCTTGGTAGTTAATAACTTGGTTGCTTCGGCTCTTTGGCATAAACTGACTGTGTTGACGCCGCCATCCTCTCTTATGCAACGTCTTCAAAAGTCTCTAGTGGACTTTTTCTGGTCTGGATGTCATTGGGTGAGAGCTGCTGCCTTGTATCTACCTGTGGAGGAGGGAGGACAAGGACTTATTGACATCATGTCACGGATCGCGGCTTTCAGGCTTCAAACTCTGCAGAAGCTGTTATATGGGATTGGACTGCCATGGCTGGATACGGCGCGTCTTCTGCTAAGGAAAGCAGGTCGTATGGGATACGATAAACAGCTCTTTCTGCTGAGAAAGGGATCAATGGATTTGTCTGGTCTCACCCCGTTCTACCAATCTGTGCTAAACGCTTGGAAGATCCTCACCTTTGAGAGAGAGACTGAGTTAACACCTAGAATGTGGGTTTTTGAAGAGCCTCTGTTTGAAAACAGTTTCCTCTCGTCACAGCCCCTCTCCTCTGGTACGATGAGATCTAAGATGAGGGAAGTAGGCTGTGTGAAGCTGGGTCATCTGATGAAGCTGTCTGTGGACAGTCTGATGGAGAGTCTACAGATACGATCCAACAGACTTGCATTAAGGATTAAAGAAGAGACGTGCATCTCTGCCAATTTCCATCAGAGCGTTTGCCGTTAACAGTACTCTATCTGACCAATGGGATGATGAATATGAGTACATGTTTCCTTCCCTGATCGTCTCTCCTGCAGTGGATCAGTGGCAGGATGAACCAGAGTTGTTGTTGTCTCTTCAAGATGCTCCTTTGGGTTGTTTTGACGGTCTGGGGAAGAAAGTTTTGTACCATGTCTGTGTAAAGGTGCTGAATTTACGCTCTCTAGCAGAAGTGAGGGTGTCGAGGTGGCTTGAGTTTTTTGACTCCAGTTCTGACCCGAGAGGCTGTTGGCGGTCCCTGTACAAGCCTCCCATCGAGAAACAGGTGGGTGACCTCCAGTGGAGGATTGTGCCATAGCTACAAACAGGTATCTGGCACACCTTAATCCTGGCATTAGTGTTTCCTGTTCTTATTCTTAAATTTTTCAGTTCTTTTAGTGTTTTTCTATCTCAGGAAGCTTAAATCTATTAGTTTTAGTGATCTACAACAAAAAAATCTTTGTTTGGCAAGTTTGAAAAAAAAGTGTCAAAAAAAAGCTTTCTCTCAGCCTGAAAATGATGAAATGTGGACTTTTAAGTAACTGATGCAATTCTTAAATTTTTCAGTTCTTTTAGTGTTTTTCTATCTCATGAAGCCTAAATCTATTAGTTTTAGTGATCTACAACAAAAAAATGTTTGTTTGTCAAATTTGAAAAAAAAGTGTTAAAAAAAGCTTTCTCTCGGTCTAAAAATGCAAAAATGAGCACTTTGAAGTAACTGATGCGATTCTTAAATTTTTCAGTTCTTTTAGTGTTTTTCTATCTTAGGAAGCCTAAATCTTTTAGTTTTAGTGATCTACAACAACAAAAAATGTTTGTTTGGCAAGTTTGAAAAAAAAGTGTCAAAAAAAGCTTTCTCTCGGCCTGAAAATGATGAAATGGGGACTTTGAAGTAACTGATGCAATTCTTAAATTTTTCAGTTCTTTTAGCGTTTTTCTATCTCTTTCTCAGGCGCAGTTCGACAGCAGAGTACTAGTGAGCAATGAATGAATGAAGCACCGAGTAATGAACCTTCGAGCAAGGGCCGGGAAGCCTCACTGCTTCTCGAGGCCTCATTCGGCCATCACTAAACGCAGGTCCAGCTAAGAGTTGGATTTCCCGGGTAATACTCTGGATTCCAAAGAAATGGTTGCATCTCTATCTGCACACAAACTGTCCCACATTCAGAGATTTTTCAGTCTCACATCTCATCCTCAGTGCTTTCAAAGCGTCAACCTTTATCTCTGCTGGGTCATCTCAAATTCATCACGTTCGTCATTCCCCTAGGTCGTTGTTTGATTTCCAGGCTGCCTGATCTAGAAAATTCTGTTCCTCCTTTGTTAGTTCAGGTTCCTCGGGTTGACAGTTGCTGTTCCATCCTAGTGAGCTTGCAAAACACTGTAGAAGAAGGACCAGAGGTGTAGAAAAAACCCGGAAGCTCATCCAGAAATTATTAAACTCCATGTGGGAACTGTTTTTCAATTTATTTTTGTCACACCTCCCCCTTAAACTGTACATCTAAAAATGTTAATTATAGCATAATTTCTGAAAAAGAAAATGCAAAGAAGTTAGTTGTCATTTCATAAATGCTGCCAATCTTTGCAACATTGTTGTTTTTTTAAGGATGGAGAAGCAATGCCATGCACACTCAGATGTATATGCTTGAGGGTGGATCCAGATGGAACATGAAAAGAGCCCAAGAAGCTTTAGATATGAGTCGCAGATCACACACTAAACTCTATGACGTTTATCTGATGTCCAACCTCAACACCCTGAGCAACAAAGTGCTGGGTCATGCCCTCTTGCCAGAGTTTGTCCCCCCAGGCCGTCCCACAGGTATTAGATATTTACCTAACAAATTCCACAAAAAAATACTCATTTCTGTACAGCAAATTTGTCACTTTCAAATACAATTGTCAAATGTCCTTTATGATCTGTGAAGGTGAGCAGATTGCTGTGGAGTATCTTCTTGCTCAGTCAGACAGAGACCTTTTAGATCCCCAGCAGGACACCGAACTGGGGGTTCTTTTGCCAGAGCTGCAAGCCAGCGTTCAATAGGAAGACAGTCCTTATGTCACCAGCAGTGACGTCACTGACATTCTGTCAAAGAATAATTTGTCTTACTGACAGAGCCAGTTCCCCTTATGCTTATATGTTGGTATATCCAATCTATTGTACTAATTTATAAGCTTATGATCATTGGACAAGCTATCATCAGGTACTGAAGATGACTGTTAATGAACAATTTGATGATCATTTAAATGAGGTGTACAGCAGCAAAATCAAAAAACAAAACAAACATATAAAACTTTTATGCTAGAAATACCTTGCCATCATGAGTAAAGAGAAATAGGGTTTTCTTTTCTGTTGCAATCCAAGAATATAAGGAACATATGCTCTTTTCTGTATGTTTTCAGGAAACCAGTCTCGATTCAAGCCCTGCCTATACCTCTCATGCTGCTGCTCCAGTCAGAGGTCAGCTTACTGATGACAGCTCCTTCAGTGGACCAAGCAGCTGTTAATTCCAGGTATAGTGAGACCCATATGGGTTCACTGTGTTTGATTAGAGCATGCAACACTTTGTTTGGTTGCTAGTTTATGTTCTATGGACAATTTTGGGATGTAGTTAGTCTTGTTGTGAAATCGTATTTCCAGATTAGGCTTTGGCTTAGCTTGATCTGCAGGCTCTTTTCCACTTTTCTAAGCATCTAAACCTGCATAATTCATTCATGTACTTTATGAATAAATTAGAACCAGTACTAAGTATTATGTTTTAATTCACTTAATTTAAACCAGTGGTTCCAAAACCTGGTCCTGGTTTAGGCAAAGTTATTTCTCTCTTTTTCTTCTGTGGTATGTTGGTCTTTTTCTTCGGAAACATAAGCAAAACATAAAAACGTAAAACACAAAAAAGTGCCAGTGTGTATATCTGTATCTGCCACTTTTTTTATTTTAAGGAGACCCGCTGTAACTCCAGAGGTTTTCCTGGATGGGAGGCTGTGGACAGCTTGGCAGAGTACCTTGTGAGACTCAACAGAACAATAACTGTGCTATCAACAACAGAGGTCGAAGACATCTTGCAGCTGTATTCTGACCTGCATGCCAAGGACAAGCAGCCCTCCAAATATACCTTAAAAAACAAGAAGAACACATTACTGGGATCATGGAGGGCTTCCCGGAAACGAAGTGGCTCTGCACCTGGTCAGCAAGCAGATGAAAGGTAACCTGTCTGATATTTTACACAATGCATAACTTGTTTGCAAATACTGTTTTTTTATGTCTTAGCATTGTAAAGTTTTAGGATTAGGAGATTAATGCACTTTTACTGATCTAATCAAATGAGAAGAATATTTCTATTGCATTTCATTATTGCTCTATTCAAATTAGTGTTAATGAATTTGCGTTTTTCTGCAATTTGAACAACCTGTTTTTCACACAGACTCTTCATGACTGAGTGCATTTGCCTCAAGATGCTGAAAGAATATCAGCAAGCAAGAAACAGGCTAAAAGACAGCAAGGGATAGGTTCTACCAATTCCGCAGTCCATTGTGCAAATATACTGCCACATCAAACAACTTATTGAGGACTGCCAGGCCATACAGGACCAGACCAACTTGCTATTGGTCACCATTAACAATACTACTGTGTGTGCTTGGTAAGATGTCCTTTATTTTTAACAGATATTTCACTTTAAAGATGAGTTTGACTTTGATAGTACACTGTTTGTATTTTATTATCTTTCAGGGTAAACGAGTGGCAGAAGAGGACAGGAAGAGACACTCTTCTCAAAGGTGTTACGCTTCTTCCCAAGGTGTCCGTGGCTGAAGCTTCCTTTCCAGAAGCGAGACAGCTTCCCTTCATTCCTGTTGAACATGGACACAAAAATATAGAATTTCAGGAACCTGAAAACAGGGAAGGCGAGGCACTGATCCGTCGACGGGTTGGCGGTAAAGCTGGCTCTTCACAGCATTGTCCTTCTTATTCTGAAGCCGGCGTCTTGTATCCACAGAGTGAGCAGCCACCTTCCTCTGCTTGGTCCTACTGTGAGCAGGGCCAGATTCCACAAACACAGTCCACTTCTTTGGGTTTCTGCTACGGTCCACCAGCCTCAGTCTTGACCTCATTCGGACAAGGACAGTTCTCACCCCTACCACTTCATCTGGCTCCATTGTATAGGTGCTACGTGCCACCACTTCACACATCAACCTCAGCAGCTGCTGCTGGTTCAGCAGCATCATCACCATCAGATCAGCTTCCAGGAACCATGAATCGCTACAGGAAATTGAGACAGAATAGGGCAGAATTGGAAGACCAGGAATGCCAGGCCAGAAGGGAGCCTCCCAAAAAGTGCCAGTGGAAACCTGACTACCACTATCGGTGTTCGGTTTGTGGCCAAGCCAAAAACAAAAGCACTGGCCATACACAAATAAAGGGGAAATGGTACTGTCCAGACTCTGGACAGACTATTTTGGAATGGAGAGAATCTCTTGGGGATGTGCAGGGATGTGCTTAGTTTAGGGCTGACAGTTAAAAAAATGTATGAATGTGTGAAGTATTCTCCCTGTTACGTATGTTTTAGTCAGCTGCTTTATACGTGTGTAAGTATGTTAGCTTAGTGTATGTACTTGTGTAAGAATAAAGAAATGTCATTTATCACATTTGTTTGTGTGTTCTATAATACATTCCGTTGGACCTCTCAATAGTAATAATATAAACAAAAAACAACAAAGTAATAATTCAGATGTTGAACTACATTGAACTTGAAATTAAAGGGTAAAAAATAAAACAGGTATTTTGCAGAAGCATTTGTTTTTTTCTTTCTCTTCTTATCCCCCCTCTTTCCCCTCTTTCCCCTCTTTCCCCTCTTTCCCCTCCTTTTCCCTCCCCATTTTCCTCCCCTCTAGCAGTCCCTTTTGCCCCATTTTTGACCGAGTGGTTAAGGCGATGGACTGCTAATCCATTGTGTTCTGCGTGCATGGGTTCAAATCCCATTCTCGTCGTGCACTTCTCGTGTCTTCTGAAGACCTACATTGACCTCAGAAATATGTCAATGTATAACTGGAAGGTTTTTACCCAATTTGTCAGACAACCAATAGCTTTCTCTGTGACAGGATGTCATGTTTTAGCACCTCAAATAAGTTCTTTGAAGACATTTCAAAGCTAGATGTTGGTTTTTCCTCTTAGCTTTTTGAAATGTGAACGTGCTTCTCCCTTTTGTCATCGTTCATGGCTTTATTTTTTTGATAAAATACTGCAAAAAGGACATTCAGGCTACCTTTTTCATTTTGGACTTTTGTCACAAGAATACAACTGTAGACCACTGGAAACTGTTTTTTGGATTTTTGCGTGATCACTGGAAAACACTCAGCCAGGAACTCTGTCAGAACATTTTTGGACCACTTTTTATTTGCAAATATTTTGAGGAATGGACTCTCTAAAATGTTTAGTTTGATTTGAAGAATTTTTGAGTTTATGTATCTGTAGTATTTTTGAAATTCTGGGGATAGTTTGATAAATGTATTTTTGTTATGACGTACATGTTTATTTAATTTTTTGCAGTTTTATAATAATAATTTTAAAAAAGCACACCCGCTCTCATCTGATCTCGGAAGCAAAGCTGGCTCGGGCCTGGTTAGTACTTGGATGGGAGACTGCTGGGAATATCAGGTGCTGTAAGCTTTTGCCATTTTCAGTGTGACCACCAGAGAGTGCTGTTTCCAATGCTCAGGAGAAACGTTTTTAAGAAGTACTGCGCCAAACTGGTAATACCATAGTAACTTTCCGTTTGAATAGCCTTTAATAAGCATATTGCGAAAAACCTTTCAGTAGCCTTTTATGAGAATAATCACGTGACTGTAGAGCTTTGCACTTTGTATATTTTCTTAGGTTCCGTATGTTATCAGGATTTTTTTAAAAACTTCATGAAATAGGGTGATTTGTGCTTAACTTTGGCGTCTTGCAGCTTTTTGAATGTTTGCACCACAGTAGACGAGAAGCTGCAAGATTGGAAAAGATACCCGAGAGTGACCTCTTTCTGACAGGAGGAAAAAAAGAAAGTAAATTATAGCAAAAGAACTAATCAACGATGAACTGGTGGTTTCCTTTCTTGGGCTTCCTGCTTATATTATCGATGAAGAGATCTTAGGAAAGCTACATGGATGGGCAGTTTCTGCAGTATCCACAATCAGACGTTGGGTGTGGCCAAGTACACAAGTAGCTGATGGAACATGGTTTGTTAAAGTTAAGTTTAATTACACGGTGCAGTCTCTGCCATATTCAGTTAGATTAAACACAACATCAGGTCCAGAATACTTTAAAGTTATCCATGATAGACAAGTTAAAGTGTGTCGCATTTGCATCCAAGTTTCCGAGTTTCTTTGCCATACTTGCGGGGTCTAGTGGCATTATGCCAGGAAATGCTCAGCTAAAAAAAATGGTGGGAAAATGTAATATCTGTCAAAATAAAATCAGAGAATGTATTTGTAATATCAATGAGGATGAGGATCAAGATCAGGATCTTACAAATACTTAAGCTCAGGGAGAAAGTGAAGAAGAATGTGCACAAGGTCTGCTAAACAGCAGTGAGATGCTGAAAGGGATGGTGCACGGGGGAGAAATTACTGGAAATACAATTGTCTCCCTGAACGGCACGGAAACAATGGAGAAGTTTTGAAGTTGAAAATTCTTTTGTTCTATTTTTGCCATTAAATCTTAAGAATTTGCCTTAGATAGCTGTAATAAACCTTCATGATGTCACAAAGGGGAGGGGCTTGCTTTTGATCTCGACCATTCTGTTGTGATTCTTAGTGGGAGAGACACCTTGAGCGGCCATGCCTTTCAACAAGATTTGCTAAAACAGAACTACTGTAGCTGTGAACCAATAACTATTAGGTTAACATCAAATCTGCTGTTTGACATGACAAAACTAATGTGGCCACATGTTTTAGTTCACTTTCCTTAAGAAAAATAATTGCATTCACCACTAATATTTGAAAACTTGGACCAAAGTCAAAGTCAAAGTCAAATTTATTTATATAGCACTTTTCAGCAACAGGGCAGTACAAAACGCTGTACAACATGCGAACATAAAAATACAGAGTCATAAAACACACACAACGATATCGAAAATATAGAGCTAAACATATCTAAAACATGAGACACTAAATAAGACTAAGTCGTACTAAAGATAAACCAAAGATAAGTTGAGGAGAACCAAACAACAATATAACATAAACTAAACTAGAATTTAAAAACCTCAGCCGAACAGAAGCCATGAAAACACACACCCAATTTAAAGTTTCATAAAAATACAGAGTAAAACTTATCTAAAACAAGTCATACTAAAAATAAATTAAAAATAAAAATAAACTGAGGAAAACCAAACTAGGATATAATGAACATGAACATAAACTAGACTAGGATTTTAAAAAAATCCTAGTTAATGAGTTAATGAGACGTGATAAAAGCTGAACTATAGATACCAAAGGCTAACTAAGGGTACGGAAGGCCAGCTAAGAGTTAAAAACATTTTAATAGTTTAATAAAAGGCCTACGTGGTAAAAACTAAGATAAGTAAAATAAAGATACTGTAAGGCTAACTAAGAGTACCAAAAGACAGCTAAGAGATACATTTTAATAGAAACAAGATAAACAACTTAGATAAAACAGTAAATAAAATGAAATAACAGATAAGAGCAGTGTGGGTCAGCTTTAAGGAAAGGCAGCAGCGAATAGAAAAGTCTTCAGATTTGATTTAAAACAGCTAAGAGTTTCAGCAGACCTGCAGCTTACAGGGAGTTTGTTCCACATTTTAGTAGCATAAAAGCTGAAAGCTGCCTCTCCATGATTAGTTCTGAACCTGGGAACAGAAAGCAGGCCAGTCCCTAATGACCGGAGGGCTCTGGGAGGTTCATAGCAGACCAGCATATCAGAAATGTATTTTGGTCCAAACCATTCAGTGCTTTATAGACCAATAATAGTATTTTAAAATCAATTCTTTGACAGACGGGTAGCCAGTGCAGAGATCTAAGAACTGGGGTTATATGATCCCTTTTCTTGGACCTTGTGAGGACTCGAGCAGCAGAATTCTGAATTAACTGCAGCCGCCTGATTGGACCAGAAACAACTGACAAACTTTATTTAACAAAACATTTTTGACACTGTAGTGTTTTTGACAACTGGGTGTAACATTTGGAGGTCAAACCTAAAAGGGTGAGACAAACTGTATGGTCTCTGTGGCACAATCGGTCAGTGTATTTGGCTGTTATCTGAAATGTTGGTGCTTCAAGCCGACTCAGGGACGCTCTGCTATCTGTTAACACAGGCATGTTTAGAACATCCAATGCAAAATTTTATTGTTTGTTTCTTGCCATTAGGGCTTAAGAATTTGCCTAAGAAAGCTGCCCAGATAGCACAGAATGGTTTAAACAACATTGAATCAACGTTGAAGGCTGACATTGAAACAACATTGAAAGTGGTCGGTGACTTGTATGTTGAATCAACGTTAAGGGTTTCAACCATAACTGACATTATATCAATTTTGATTCAACCATCATCTGTATGTCAATTTATATGCATATATGTGTTGATATTACAATGAATCAGTTAGGAATTAACGTTGATTCAACCTTCATCTGAATGTGGTTCTGCACGCATATTTCTGTTGAGTTTACATTGAATCAATGTTGATTCAACACTCATTTGACTGTGGATCTGCATGCATATTTGTGTTGATGTTACATTGACTCCGTAAGGAATCCATGTTGATTCAACCATCATCTCAATGTGGATCTTCTTCCACATTTGGGTTGATCTTATATTGAATCTAAGTTAAAGAATCATTGATTCATGTACACCTTTTGGTCTGATAGGTCTACATCATAACATACCATTAAAGGTTCCTTTACTGGTGTTAAACACATTTCTGGTGATGATGGGTATTATGTCATTCAAAATTAGCTTACATTACCTAAATTCCTAAAATGTGGTCACACAGACTTAAAAATAACAACATGGCATTTCTTAAACATTTTATTTAATTTCATTTTTGTTGTCGTCCCTTTGGTTGCCTTTCAGTGCCTCCCTCCCGCTCTGGCGCATAGCGTAACAATTTCTTTACAGTTTCGCTGTAATTTTGGTCAGTTAGCCTTGGTTCAAACTGGCGAGCAGCAGCTGAAAGACACAAAAGAAAGTCATAAATATAGAGTGTATATCACATACAATTTCTTATTATCCCCTCCCCTCACTTTCTTGAGGGGTGTTATCCGCTCCTATGTCCAGGTTCTGGTGTGTACACAAACTGCACCTGTTTGCCTACAGTTGTCTTCTTTCTTCAATGCTGTTATCTTGAAATTAGAGCTGGAAAAATAAAAAAAGGAGATGAGGAAGAGATTCTGACTAATATGCTGAATTGTAATATGCAATGTGAAACAAGCTGAAACAACATATTTGTACAATTAGATCCATATCAAGAAAGGTAATTATTATAATGCAAAAGTTATTGTTCATTTTAAAATACCAGCATAACTAAACGCCTCACTATAGCAGGACCAAGCAGCCTGAGACCTCACAAAGTGCACAACCAAACTTCACTGTCCTACATCAGAATGGATGTAGGACATACAAGGGCCATATTATTTCCTAATGCCTTCCTGAAAAATTGTCTTTAGGGGCTTAAACAATGTGAAATTAGATATTCTACGTGTTTATCGGGGTATCTAAGCAGTCTCCTCTACTACAGCTTGTTCAGTCAGATCAGCATTTGTTGTCAGATCGCCATAGGTGTAGCTCAAACTGACGGCTATATCAGTCAAACAGGCATATGCTGTGATCACCATTATACTTTTATTTAATCATCATGACACCATGACATAGCAGTTCCATTACACTTTCTTATAACAGCTGTATCGTATGACATTCTGACTTAGCAGTTAACCAGTCAGACCTTCATCAACGAACTGGCAAAGCTCTTACGTAATTTTCACAGGTGGTGGAGGGTTGTTGTCAGCAGCTGCTTAAGGTAATTAAAAAAGTAACATGTAGTCTGACTTAGCTCCTTTCCAAATGAAGTAAGCAGTAATGTCACTAAGTTATGGTTTCAAGGAGTTATCAAAATCTGATTTAAAGTTACTTTTTCAACGTAACTATGCCATCACTGCTTATTTCCCTACCAAGCTGCAACATAAGCACAACACAATGCAGTTGGTTTACAATAAATAGGTTAGGATAAAAGTCGATTAGCCACACTTACCACAAAAGTGCTGGGAGTTGAATAATTAAATTCAGAAACAGGTTACACCAAGCCAGCTGCAAAGGGGCTATGTGATTGGGACATACCAGTTGTGTAAAATGTGGGAGGTGGACTCCCTAACTCCTTCTAGTGACTTCTACATGTTTTTGTGTCAACATATCACACACAAATAGTCAGTCATAACATTTACAGACAAGTAAGAAGATGTACAGAACGGAATCACAACCCAATGTTGTCAACACATAGTGCTTAAATTATAACGTGATTAACCCTCACCAAAAATAAACGTTGTTTCACCCGGAGCCAAAGGAGATGGGGAGGAGAGTGAAAAGGGGGGAGGGGCCAGGTGAGGGGTGGGTGGTGGAGGGAATAGGAATAGGAATTTATTAGATTTCAACCACAAAACAACATTGATTCAATGACACAGTTTCAACGCTATACCTAGCGTTGAAACTGTGTCATTGAATCAATGTTGTTTTGTGGTTGAAATCTAATAAATAAAATGCCAGCATTCAATCCAGTGTTTGGCTAGAGTGGGATGGCTGTTTGATGGTTGATCCACCGTCAGTTGTCAACCTCAACCATACATGCAACATTTGTGATGATAATTCAACACTGAATTGACATCTTTTGCCAACAAGCAAACAGCGAAGCGGCTGTGTGGTTGGGCCATCCCACTCATGTAAATGGTAGGGGTGGACCGCTCCACACCTTGTAGTAAGTTGTAGATGTTTTCGTGTCAATATATCACACACAAACAGTAAGTAAGAATTGTTATGAACAAGTAAGAAAATGTACAGAAAGGAATCAGCACCAAATATTCTCTACAGGGCTTATTTTTAAATGTGATATCCCCCACTCACTAATAAAACGCTCTGACCCAGAGCTCCGATGAGGAGGAGAGGAGGGGAAGGGGTGTGGCAAAACAGCTGACATTGATTCAACATTGATCAGACATTGGGATTTCAGTCATTAGATTTCAACCACAAAACAACATTGATTCAATGACACAGTTTCAACGGTTAGAATTGGATGGTTGTTTCATGGTTGATCCACTGTCAGTTGTCGACTTGAACCAAATATCAACCATTCTGACTATAATTCAATGTTGATTTAACATTGTGTGCTATCTGGGTGTAATCTGCCTTCATGATGTCATCATGATGTCATAAAGGGGAGGGTCTTGCTTTTGATCTTGACAATTCTGTTGTGATTCTTAGTGGGAGACACACCTTGAGCGGCCATGTTTTTTTGTTTAATAAAAATACATAAAAATAAACTTGAACGTCATAACAAAAATACATTTACCAAATTTTTCCCAAAATTCCAACAATACTATATATGCATAAACTCAAAAATTTTTCAACTCAAAGTAACCATTTTAGGGAGTCCATTCCTCAAAATATTTGCAAGTAAAAAGTGGTCCAAAAATGTTTTGACAGAGTTCCTGGCTGATGTGGTTAAGTGTTTTCCAGTGATCACGCAAAAGTCCAAAAAACAATTTCCAGTGGTCCACAGTTTTGTTCTCATGAAGTTGATAGTTCCTGGAGATGTGTATGGAGTGCCTAGCGATGGAAAAGAGGATATTGCATAGAAGATGTTGATTTTCTGTCAATTGTCCATATGATCTCTCTAGACCAAAAAGCCTTGCCCAGTCCCATTCGTTCCCATCTTTTCTTATATCTATGGCAATATTTGCGATGATGTCACCAATCCTTTCCCAGAAGAGGTTGCAGCCAGGACAGCAAAGGAACAGGTGCTCTAGAGTCTTGCGGTCTGAAAGACAGACTGTACAATCTCTGCCATATTTTCCTTTGTCAATTTGGTGCAGGATGACGCCTGTTAAAATCCTTCTGTGCCTTAACAAAACATCTGTGTTGTTTGCTTGTTGATGCTGAAATTTAAAGAACAGATTGGACCTGCTGCTGGCTCTTGTACAGTTTGTGAGACCAGAATACAATACCATTTTTTAGTTGTTACTGAAAGGATGTTCACTTTTTTATCACCGGTTGACAAAGCAAAATTTGGGGCGTCATCCTGCACCTCCTGATGTCGTCTTCTCCTGTCAATGATTGAGGACCAGTGGAAAGGCAAAGCAGCCTGGATCTTTTTACAATTTTGAACAATTATATTTCTTTTGCAAGATACTTTAGAAACCCTGAAATGATTTAAAATCTTATTAATATCCACTGACCCTCGATCACTCAGTACTTGCCCAAATGTTCTGTGCTAACTAATGAACACAGGTTAAATATTATTTTGGTACCAAAAGACTGTTAACAGGTTACAAAATAATCATGCCAGGTATACTGAGTAGGAGAAGTCAAAAATCTGGTGAGGCTCCATCCTACCTTCCATGTGTCCAGGATCAAGCCGCTACGGACGTCTTGACTCTGTCCCTCCTCCAGGCCCCCTCCACCAGCCCGGTTCATCGACGGAGGCCCTGTCTTTACAGTCAAGAGACTCCTGCGGTCTCGGATGGGGTCGTAACATTCACTACCTGGTGGACTGGGAGGGCTATGGCCCTGAGGAGCGGTCTTGGGTTCCTGCGAGGAACATTCTCGATAAGACTTTGATTAAGGACTTTCACCGGGCTCACCCGGGTCAACCTGGCGGCCCGTCAGGAGCCGGGCCCTAAATTGGGGGCTCTGTCACAGTTCACTGTTCCTGCCACACCTCCTGCTCTCAAACCACAGCATCTAGTAACTTTCCACAGCCTTGCCACGCCTCCAAGTTCCACGCCTCTGCAATCACGATCATTAGTCTCACCTGCTTCACCCAGTATTTAAGATCACAGCTCTTACTCATTCCTCGCCAGATTATTGACCGATTTATTCCCAGTAGATGTCCAGCAATAGTTCACAGTTCATGCCTGCCTTGTTTTCGACCCCTTGCCTTTCTCTCGACCCTCACTTTCAGCCTACTCCTTGCCGGACACCTTCTCGGACTCTGACTACTGGTAACGACCCTCGCTTTCACTCTCTGGACCTCGCCTTGTGGATTACCCCTGTCTGGTTTTTTTTTCTTCATTACGGACTTCCTAGTTCGGACCCCTTGCCTAACTCTGGACTTACCCAACTGCCGAATCCCCTCACGGACGATCGTTGCTGCCTCTACCTTGCGGTGATTGTTCCAGACCAAGCCCAATCCCAGACCGTGAGTGCCGCTCATTACACTAGCAAGCCTAATAGTCTGGTGTTTTCTAATAAAAGGTTAAACCTTTGTCTGTGTCCTCTCGTTCTGACTCCGTCCACGCTTGGCCTTGTCAGTATCAGTGAATATGTGAATATATATATGTATGTATGTTCACATCTACATGCATGTGTATCATATTTCATTAAACCGTTTCCTCCTATTGCAGATAAGAATGTAAACTGTGTCCTTTAATTATCCTAGGAGAGTACAACGGGTACCTTCTTGGGGACAGAGGGTACCCCGATCAATCCTGTTGACCCCATACCCTGAGCTAGAGCTGTCGTTATGCAGGTGCGAAGAGCGGAACCAAGCAGTAGCAGAGGGTTGAAGACTTTAATCAAACACCCAGCAAACGCATCCATACAAAACCAAGGCACACAAGATAAGGAACCGACCCCCGTGACTCAAGGGGAAGTGCTTAAATATTGTGATGAGTAAACTACCTACAGGTGAAGTAAAGTAAAAATTTATTTGTTTAGCACATTTCAGCAGCAAGGCATTCAAAGAGCTTTACATAATAAAAACATCAGAATTACATTACAGTCATCAAAAACATAATTACAATCATCAAAATACATCATTACGATCATCCAAAAAAAACAACAACATAAAAATCATCCAGCAGATACACTTGATAATCATAAGGAGATGGTCAATATGTAATAAGATATTTTGTTCAGAGCAGCTTTACACCTGAATTTATACTAATCAAGGGCAGCTCTAAACAGGTCAGTTTTCAGCCTTGATTTAAAGGAATTTAGTATTTCGGCTGTTTTGTAGTTTTCCAGGAGTTTGTTCCAGATTGATGGTGCATAGAAACTGAAAGCTGCTTCTCCATGTTTGATTCTGGTTCTGGGGATACAAAGTAGACCAGAACCAGAAGACCTGAGTGTTCTGGAGGATTGACACGATGATAGTAAATCTTTAATGTATTGTGGTGCTAGACCATTCAGCGATTTATAAACTAATAGAAGTATTTTAAAGTCTATTCTCTGAGCTATAGGGAGCCAGTGTAGGGACTTTAAAACTGAGGTGATGTGCTCTGTTTTTCTGGTCTTAGTGAGAACACGGGCAGCAGGATTTTGGATCAGCTGCAGCTGTCTGATTGATTTTTTTTGACAGACCTGTGAAGACACTGTTGTAGTAATCAAGATGACTAAAAATAACCGCGTGCATAATTTTCTCTAGGTCTTGTTGTGACATTAGTTCTTTAATTCCGGAGATGTTCTTCAGGTGGTAGAAAGCCGACTTTGTATCTGTTTTTATGTGTCCCTTAAGGTTCAGGTCTGAGTCCATTACTACACCCAGGTTTTGGGCCTGATCACTAGTTTTTAGCTGTAATACTTGAAGCTGCGCACTGACTCTTGATCGTTCCTCTTTAGGTCCAAAGATAATTTCAGTCTTGTTTCTGTTCAGGTGTGAAAACAAGGGAAGGAAAGAGGGACCGGGAAGAACCGAAAAATCAGACACAGACACCACAGGTGC
This sequence comes from Kryptolebias marmoratus, assembly GCF_001649575.2. Lineage (NCBI taxonomy): Eukaryota > Metazoa > Chordata > Actinopteri > Cyprinodontiformes > Rivulidae > Kryptolebias > Kryptolebias marmoratus. The sequence goes on from NC_051445.1 coordinate 29,507,302, forward strand.
AGACTATAACAGTGCCCCATCCTAAAGGACAGATCCCAGACGACCAACAAAAAACAAGGCCTAAGTCCGAAACAGAGAAGGAAGAGAGAGAGAGAAAAAAAACTAAACAAGGTGAAAAACCCAGACCAACCATCGGAGGCACAGGGGAAAGACCCCGAAATAGATAAAATGAAAAAAGTCGTATCCAGCTCATGAGTGGGATGATTGGGAGGACAGCTGCGCCGCCGGCATAGTTCATGGAAGAGGTGGTCGGGAGGACGGCCGCGCCACCCACGGGAGAAGACGGGTGGAGGACAGCTGGAGGCTTGTTTCTTTTGGCTTTCCGTAGTTCTAAGTGTGTTTCAATATATACAACTTTTAAGCTTGCTTTAACAAACACTGAGCCACATAACTGGAGACAAAGGTAGCGCCTCATAGCCACACATCATTTGCAACCCATGTGACAAAGCTGCTGCTGCTGCCCAGTGGGTGCAGATTGCAGTCCATTTCAAGAGGAGTATCAGCCGGTGCCCTGCTTGAATCCAGCAGCTGAACCACATGACTGATGAAAACAAAACAAAGTCATTTTGCTACCAAGATCCAAATATGATGAACAAAGTTGTGAATATGATAAATTACCGGCTTTGTGTTGAACAGTAAATGGTTTGTTTTTTTAAGTCTGTGTTGCACATTTACACTGAAAACGACCTATCAGTGTGATCAAAGTTTATGACATTACTGTTTAGTAACGTCATAAACTTTGATCACACTGATAGGTCGTTCCTGATTTAAAGTGACACCTCCACACTCCTCCGTCAAGTGCTTTTCCGCAGACATAAATACTAATGTCTATGGTGCATTTCTGTTAAGGCATCTGACTATCTTCACTTAAATTCTGGATATCTAAAAATGAGTTTTGACTAGTAACAACTACATTTTGACTACCCATAATGGCAGTTTAAGATATCTGTGTTTACATTCTGACTAGTAAGAAGAACAATTCAAGACTTTAATCATATTTTGATGGGTCAGAATGTCTTTCAAGAAATCTCAAATGACTTTACCAGATTTGTCATCTGAAGGGTCACACATCCATAATTACAAGTCAAGATATCTCAAACTGAATTATAACTAGTCAAAATTACAATTTTAGACGTCTGAATTAAAGAAATTGTGTGTTAGACCCCCTATTTCTGCCACTGAGCTGTCCAAACTGTTGGCTGTAGAATTTTGGGTGGCTCAACGAAGTTGGCTGTTCTGAGAAAAAATTGCCAGAGAATGGCGCAATATTGAAAGAGCTCAGCCCTATGGGATATACGGAGAACTCAAAATTTGTATTCTTGAAGACTGCTTCAAAAATCTGCAAAGAATTTCAGATTTACTCTCTCCTGACAGAATGCATTTAAAAACTAAATATCAAAATAAGTGGCAGTCCATGTTTCTCAATTCATGTTAAGCATGTGCTGCATCACTATAAATTCTGCTAAAAGCAAAGAGGGCTGACATTGCAGATCATAGACTAGCAAATACAAGTAACACCAAAATGCTTTATAAATCCTCACAGGCCAAAAATGCCACCAAAATGCTACATAGATGTGGGTAATTTTGAGTAGAAAGAATAGTTAGTCAAGACATCTTAAAAAGAATTTTGACTAGTCAAAAATACAGTTCTAAATGTCCCTAACTTAGTTTTGTTCAATTTAAGATATTTTGAATCCGGAGGTCATTTTACATATCTTTAATTGACTAGTCAGAACAAAAAGCGAGATATCTCAAATATACTTAATGACTAGTCCTAATTTAATTGTAGATATCTAAAATATATTTTAGATAGTCATTTATTGCAGATACCATGAATTGGAGCCTCCATGCAACTTAATGGGAAATCTGACGTCTTTTACACTAGTCAAAATGTAATTTGAGATATTTTAATTAATTAAAATGTCTGGTCATAAATCAATTTCAGATATCTGGAACATAAATGTGGTGAAGTCGATTGTATGTTAAAACGGCCTGCCATAAACCTCCCCGTTTATAAGAAGGCTCCGCCCTTCCCCGCTCGTCATCATTTCTACCCAGGTCATCGCCCGGCTTACTCAAATGGAATACGCCCATTATTTTGGTTGAGCGCGAGATCCTCCAATAGGAGCTTAGTTACACACCCAAAGTCATTGTTCATTGGTTCTCATTACTAATGACTTGAGTTTTTAGCTAATCAGAGAAGCTTCGTCACCTTGGTAGTGTAGGGTGAACCATAGACATGAATACGTATTCATGTCTGTGGGGGGAACTGCCGACACTCTGAACTCAAACAACAGATGAAAGACGGTTCGAGTAAAGTGTGGAAAGAACAGCCAGACGCGGGTCATTTAATTTGAGTGAGTTGGACTGACACGATACTGATACATGTATACAAACAAGAAGGGCATAATAAATCAACACACACCAGGAAAGTTAGCTAACTAACTGCTAGCTTGGGCCGTGAAATGCTACTTGCTTTTAGCCGCATCAGTTGCACAGAATTTAACGAATTATTTTTCAAAATTAGACCGAGTACTCGTAATTTGTGATGGATAAAATATAACTTAAGAATAGCAATGTAGCCGACAGGTTGTGCTTGTGTTATTTGTTTTACGATCTTACACATAAAACAAATTAAACTATTTTTTGTGGCGTGAAAATAGTTTCAAAATACATGTGTGTGTGTAAAAATATCTGTGTGTGTGTAAAAGGATTTGTGCGTCTGTAAAAATGTGTGTGTGTGTAAAAATATTTGTGTGTGTGTAAAAATGTATTTGTAACTCGTGTAAGCATCTTTGTGTGTAAGTTTGGATAGCTGTATCTGTGAAACATCATTGTAAGCCTTAACAAGAAAATAAACCTTTTCCTACACCTCCAAATGTTGAAAAAGTACACACGTCCCCAGATACACACACACAAAACTGCAGTTACGTACAGATCCAGTTATGAGTGCACAACTATTTTTGAGACTCAATTCATGCTTCCAGGGAGCTCCCAGATTTGTGCGTAGATGTTGCGTTTAGGTGCTAGTAGAAAGCTAGGTTATCTGTGTTTTCTTCTGAACTTTTTTTTTTTTCCATAGTTCAACACGATCAGTAAAAAGTGCAAGTTTTAACATCCACTTACTTCTGACAGTAGACCACGACCACGATGACTGGGCTGAATTCGTGTATCATTCGTTCTTTCCATTTTCAATTGACTATCAAAAATCAAATAATGAAAAACAGACTGGTTATTTATTTATTTATTTTAATATGACACCAAAAACAAATAAATGCCTGTTTTTTCGTATTTTACTTTTAGGCTAAGATCGGAAACACGAAATCGAAAAACGAGCAGCAGGACAGAATTTGATTTTAATATGTATTTGGTCAGGTTTAGGTGACCTGGAAGTGAGACTTTATGCAGCAGTTCAGGTAATGTATTAGCTACTATGGCAGCGCTAGAACCACTGATAGAGGACTCGTTTAAGCGGTTTGAGCCTCAAAACAATTCGTAAGTCTCCATGGCTGATGGGTCTGACTGGATTATCTGGTCCTGATTGATCGATATTGAACAAACATAAATATGTAGACACCTCATTACGACCCGGAGCGCATCCGCCGTTGCCACCATGTTGGACAGATCTCTCCTCTCTCTAAGAGCCAACAGGAGTAAACAGAGCGAGCAGCTAAAACCGGATTTTATATCAGGAGGGAGTAACTTTCACAAGTAAAACTGAACAATAATTTTGATCATTTTACCATTTATTATAATATGTTATCGTAACTAACATTATTTGGTAAACAACAAAATGCTAACAGGTAGTGCTGGGCGATATAACGATACATATCGTGGGGACGATAGAAAAGTGTCTATCATGATATATTTTCTTCTATCGTCTCTATAGTTTCTGTCGTTTCTATCATAATTGTATCAATGATTCATGTAAATATTTCATAACGTAGGTTACGAAGAATGTATTAGTGTTGTCACTTTGCATACATTCAGTTTATATAAGTGATAAATAATAAGAAAAAATAACTATTTTGCGAAGAACCTCCGTTTTGCGACATGATGCTGCTTTACGTGTGGGTTTGCGACAGGCTTTACGGCAGTGGCTTTCTGTGCGGCGCCGTGTTTTCACCATAAGTGCTGAAAGATGGAGACGCAGGAAGTATCAAACTCAGGGTCGCAACAAGTAGAGACAGCTAGCAGGCAGCCCAAGAAGAAAGACTTTTACCAAAACGAGGGGGGACATCTGTGATTTGGTTCAAGAAGTCCGACACGGAGCAGAAAAAGGTAATATGCAAACTCTGCTAATGCTAACTCTGCTATTAGACTGTTTCCTCATCTGACGCCAACACAACAAACCTCTTCTATCACTTAAAGAAGAACCACGAAAAAGAATATTTAACAATCCAAAAAGTGCAAGGTCAAACAAGTTGTAAAAGAGCCGGGGAAAGTTTCGAAAAGTGAAACTATAGCCGGCCGAAGATAATGGAGTCTGTTGTCATTTGATATTGTTACGTCGTAACAGGTACATATATATTGCTGCACTAAAATGCAGCAGATCTCATTTGTGGAAGTTCAGTTAAATGTCACTTCGAAATAAAGCTTGAAAAAGGTAAGAAATGAGATTATTTTTTCATATTTTTCAGAGAATAACTGACAACGTACGTAATTGGGGTATATCGTGATATATGTCATTATCGTGATATAAAATTATCCATATCGTGATATAGAATTTTTTCCATATCGCCCAGCACTACTAACAGGAGGAACTAGTCCTCCTCTCTCATTAGCTCTTTCTGTTTTTTCTTCACATTTTGAAGGTTTCCCAGTAACACATATTTAAGGAGGCAATGGGAAGCTGCATTAAGAAGGGAGGGTTTTGTTGCTACAGTCGTCTCAGCTCTGTAGTGAACATTTCAAACCAGAGGATTTCAACAGGACCAGCTTAGAGATGATGTGACCCCACTTGTCTTCAGCTTCCCATTTTATTTTATTTTCTTTTTAAGGCTTAGAATCATTTTTCACAGATACAACTATCCAAACTTGCATACAAAGATGCTTACATGAGTTACAAATACATTTTTACACACGCACAAATATTTTTACACACGCACAAATCCTTTTACACGCACACAAATATTTTTACACACGCACAAATAGTTTTACACACACACAAGTATTTTGAGACTATTTTCTCTCCATAATTTTTCTACTTTATAAATAGGACCGGTGTGATAGAATAACTGGTGGTGGCAGATGGGAGAGGAAGATGTTTTTGTTGGTGTGGCTTTTTAAGGACCCCTTTACCATACCAGGAAATGAACAATGAAAGTTCAACTTAAAGAACTACAAATCTTTGCAAAATACGATCTGATTCCGTAAGTTATCCATACATATCCATCTCATGAATAACTTTGTTGTATTGCTTTAATATTGTATGTTATTGTTTTTGAAATAATATCTGCAAAACCGCTGAAACAGAGCTTGTAAATTACGCAGAACTTGTACTGGTTTTATGTGCTGTTTCAGAGTTTGAAAATAACCGAAGGAAGATCGAAATAGATCTCAAGATGCCATAAAACAAATCCCAAAGCACTACTTAATCCCTGAAAGCCAATATAAATGTTGAACCATGGCAAATACAATAAAAGGTTTTAGAAGAACGACTGGGTTCTTATTTCTCATATCTCCCTCATATGATATATTTAAATTACACACTGACTGAAACAATAGCAATAAATAGCTCCTTTGCTGATTAAACGTGTTTCCACAGGATTATGTGAAAAGAATTTCTTTAAAAACAAAGTTCCTAACTCATTTACAGCAGGCATTGCTAACGCAGGTTATTGTACCAGTTTCATCTTCACCTATTGATTTTTTTTTCGTCCTTTTACTTCAAACAAAGTTTGTCTTTATTTTTTTCATCAAGTGGCCCTAATACTCTGTCGTAACAGCCCGTAAATACCCTTTTAAATCCAAATTGCGTTGAAATGTTCTCGTAACTGTTTCAAACTGACTGTCACCAGTTGATCTAACACTGTTCTCAAAAGCATCAACGGTTGTGGGTTAATATTGAACTGATAACAGGCAGGGATAGTGTGAGTGTCATTGCTATGATAGTCTAGTGGTCAAGGCTGCATAGTAGTTGTAGTTGACGCTGACACCAGTTCGAATCTAGGTAATATTTTTTGGGGAGTTTATTTTATGGAATAGAAAAATACTTGTTTGACATATTTAATAGGTTTGTCAGTGACGGTTATACGTCATTCGCATGCTTTAAACAATAGCACAGCACGTACTTGACACCACACATCCTTAAAGTGATTGTAATGTAAGTAATCATAAATTGCGCAGCCTTCTAATTTCTGTGATAAGTCTGTGGCGAGATGTCTTTAGTAGTGTGAAGGCGCAATTGCGGGGCTCCCCTTACATAAGCAAAGTTTTGTTTGCATGATTAAAAAAATTACCAAACCATTTGTGACGTTAACAGGGTTTTAAACAGGCAACGACATAGCCACCTAATGTTTACAAACATCTGCGTGCGGATGATTGTCACTACTTATTCTAGGTTGGATCTGCTAAAATACAGTTCCACAGTTATTTTCTGCAGAAATGTGGATTGTGTCAAACACCACAGCATATTCTTTAGGAGTAACAGGAAATTGAAAAAGTGACATAAAGTCAGAATAAGACAATAATTGACCATTTGGATTTAGTAATTGGCTTACAAGTAATATTCCTCTGTCAAACCATTTTCTATAAAATATTGCCTTATTTTTATATTTAATGTCTTCATTATTCCAGATATATATTTATGAGGAGAAACATTGTGTTTGTACAAAAGTGACCAGCTTAACAGCATTTGTTTATGAAACAGAGATAATTTTAGGGGTATTTTAGGTATACTATAATTGCATCTAAGAAGAAAGGGTAATCCTCCAATTTTCTCAAAGTTGTAAATGGGAATAGCATTCCATATAGTTTGGGTTTTTTAGGTTTTTTAAATACTTAATTTTGAATGAATTGTTTAAAGATGTGAACTCAAGTGCTTCAATTTCACCTTTTTCAACTTTATTCATTAAAATATTTTTCTTGACGAGATGGCATTTCTTTTTCCATATAAAGTTAAAGTTTGTTTTATTAATATTGGTACCGATTCGTTTGGGAACATCAAGAGCAAGGGCCGGATAAACGAGTCTAGATAAGCCTTCAGCTTTGATTAGTAATGAACATCCTAAGAGAGAGAGATCTCGCTAGAGCCATAAATTAAATCTTTGTTCAATTTTTTTAATTATGGGGTTAAAATTTTCCATTGATCTTATATTTTGATCTTTAATTATTGTGATTCCAAGATATTTGACTTTGTCTTTTATAGGAATGTTGAGGAATGTGCCTTTTAAAGGAGATTTAATGGAAAGTAATTCACATTTGTTTAGATTTAGAGTCAAACCAGAAGCTTTGGAGAAGGTGTTGATGATTTCAATAGAATTTTTTATTTCACATTTACTCTTTTAAAAAGAAGTGCAGTATCATCAGCAAGCTGGGAAATTACGATATTTCTGTTTACAACATTAATCCCTGTAATTTTTTCCTTGATTTTAACTGAAAGAATTTCCATGGCCAGAATAAATAAATATGGGGAGACTGGACACCCTTGTCTGAGACCTCTTTTCAAATAAAATCTTTTAGTGCAGCCATGTGACAATTTTACAGATGCATTACAATTCCTATATAACATTTGACAACTTTTAATTAAGGTTTGTCCGTATCCGAATACTTCTAATGCTTTAAACAGAAATGTATGTTCAACTGTATCAAAAGCTTTAAAAAAATCCAGAAATAATATGAGACCATCCCCTTCTATTAAATCTGAGTAATCTAGCAGATCCAATATAAGTCTAATATTATTAGTTATATGTCTTCCTGGTATGAATCCAGACTGAGTTTCATCAACCACTTCTTCAAGAGTATTNATATTTTCTACAGAAGCATTCTTGTGTCAGTTAATCTAAATCAGTGTTGTGGAATAACTGAGAGATTTTATATAATATATAAAGTCACAGTTAGACTTCATAACTGGGTATACACCAGCACCAAACATTATAGTGTACATTAACTGGCATTTAATACAGTATAGAAATATTCAATTCACAAAATAAAAATAAAAAAATAATCATTTTTCTTGTTAAAACTGTAAACATATTTCCTGTTTGTTGATGTTCTGAATAAAAATATAATTGGTTGCTTAAAACATTTACACAGTAAGGTATCTGTTAAATGTGTCCAAAAATGTGGAAAAGTAACTCAGGTTTTGTTAGCTGTTTGAGAAATTTTGTTCTCGCCCACTACGTTTGCTCACATCCTGTGCATCTCATGGGGGCTAAGCCCCCCTTGTCCTTAAAACCTAGTGACGCCCCTGGTGGAAGTGATCCAGAATCCAAACTTTCAAGATAAACTTGATGTAAAAATGGCGATAGCTGATCTGAAAACTTTTTATAAAATTCTGCATTGAGGCCATCGGTCCCCGGTGACTTGTTTAGTTTTCATTTATTAATGGATTTTTGGATGTCTTCAAGTGTAATCAAGGAATCACATTGTTCTTTATTATTTTTTACTAATTTGTTGCATTTTATTTAGAGAGTTAACAAATTGTGTGACATTATCTTCAGAACATCTTGACTGATAAAGTTTTTGGAAAAAAGCTTCACAGTAAGAAGAGATTTGAACAGGATCTTCACAGATATTATTATTCATTTGAAGTCTCATAATACTGTTAGATATTTTATGTTTTTTTTCTAATTTAAAAAAGTAAGAAGAGTTTTTTTCTCCTTCTTCTAACCATTTCTGTCTCTATCTGATGTACGCACCTTTAGCTTTGGAAATGTAAATCTTGTCCAGGTTCAGTTGTAATTGGTTTAATCTAATTTTTTGTTCTTCAGACATATTTTCTGGCAGGACATTGTTCAGTAAGATAATTTCTTTTATTATTTCTGATTCTATTTTACTTTTTCTTTTAGCAATTTCAGCTCCAGTTTTCATAAACATTCTTCGAAGTTCATATTTTAGGAGTTCCCAATTTTTACTAAATTCCTTCTGGCTGCTAGCTGTATTCCAATACTTTATAATTATTTGTTTAATGTTTTCTTCTACTGTTTTATTATCTAAAAGTGAAGAGTTGAGTTTCCAGTAAGCTGTAATTTTATTTTTTCCGTACTGGTTTAATTTGGTTTTTTCAATAAAATAAGTTTGTGGTCTGATAAAGAAGCTGAAAGGATATTCAACTTAATTTCATCCGCTATTAAATCAGACACCAGCCAGAAATCAATTCTTGACTTAAAGGAGCCTGTTTTGTTTTGCCATGTAAATTCAATTTTGGAGCTATTTTTTTGTCTCCAAACATCAGTAAGGCCAAAGGTTGATATAAAGTTTTTTAGAACTTTGTTTGAGTTTGTATTAACCTTTGGAGGAAATCTATCTAATGCATCATCAAGAGTCGAATTGAAGTCCCCACCAATAATAATATTCATATTATGATATTTTTCACATAAGTAATTCACCCCGTTACTTAATCCATCATAAAGTTGCATATTTTCTGCTTTGGTATTATATCCGTATATAGAACCCAACAAAAGAATTTCTTCATTTATTGATACAACTAATAAAACAAAATGTCCATATGTATCTAGGAGTGAACATAATACATCTCCACTGAAGTTGTTTCGTAATATTGCCACTCCTGCTGATTGAGTAGTGCCATGTGCCAGCCATAGTTCGTCCCCCCACTGAGTTTTCCAGAATTTGGTATCATTTGTAGTTGAACGAGTTTCTTGGATAAAATAGAAATCAGCTTTAAAATTTTTAAGATATAAAAAAGTTGCCTTTCTTTTAGTGTTGTTCCTTAACCCTCAAGCATTAAGTGAAATAACTTTAAAAAAAGAAATGCTACTAAGAGTTGTAACTTCTAACCCGGAAAATGGAGTTACAGGAAGATCTAACAAACTCTCCCAACAGAGAAATTATATGATAAACGGAGCTTTTTCAATATCCAAATGCTATTACTTAACTGTTAGTTCTGATTCTCAAGATGTCTTCTAGTCATTAGCAGGTTCAAGTTCTTTCCTCTTTCCTTCTTTGTCAATAACAAAGGCTCTGGGACCGATGTAGAAGGCTGTTTTCCCTTCTTTGCGTGCTTTTTTCACCAGCGGCCACAGCATGTTCCTTCTCTGACGGTCCTCTGGGGAGAAGTCCTCCTTGAAGCGCAGGTTGTTTGATTTCAGAAAAGATGACTGCTTGGCCACCTTCCATACCGCATCCCTGTAGTGTCTCATGGAGAACTGGATCATCACTTCTCAAGGACGTCTCGAGCTTGTAACGCGACCCAGCCGGTGTACGCTATCGATGACGTCTGGTAGTTTTTCTTTGCATCCTGGTGCTGTCTTCTGGCAAATGGAAATAACCTTTCTACGAACATCTTCTCCTTCTTCTTCATCTATTCCCGAAAGCCGCAAGTCCCATCTTCTTTTATAACGTGAAAGTTCGAGCAGCTCATTTTCCATTTGCAGCATCTTTTTTTCTGATTTCTCAACTCTCCTGACAGTTTCTGTCATCTTTTCTTGCATGGATATATTCCACCGAATCTTTAAGATCATTTATGCTAGCTTGCAGACCGTCCGCTCTCTCGTTTATCGTCAACTTTAAAGTTGCTATGATGTTTTCAACAAAGTCATGGTCTTCCGTCGATTTGTGACTTTTAGCCGACATCTTAGTTGATGTATTTTCCGTGCTGACAGATTTGCGCTTACCACTTGCAGCCATTATTTGAAGTTTTCAGGACGTCTTTTTTAAGCACAATATTTAACGAAGGTCTCGGAATAAATGCTTCCCTGCGTTAAAGCAGCAATAATAGCTCCTTATCCAGACAATCTCGGGAGAGCTTGCAAAGAACGACCACTCACGCCGCCATCTTGCTCGGCGCTACCGAGTTCAACTTAAAGAATTAAGGGGGCGGACGCTTTCGTCAGGAGCTGCTAAAGTTAGTTGAAAAGTACTGGAGTTAAATAGTAATAATACATTTTATTTGAAGGCGCCTTTCTGGACACCCAAGGTCACCTTGACATAAAAGCAAACAAATTAAAATGCATAATAAAAACAAGCAATACAATTTACAAAACAAGATTGCGATGCAATTGCAATTAAAGACCATATGCTACCTGAAACAAATGGGTTTTGAGTTTAGACTTGAAAAGTAACAAAGAGTCAATGTTACGGAGATCAGGTGGGAGTGAGTTCTAAAGTTTTGGAGCAGAGCGGCTGAATGCTCTGCTCCCCATGGTGACAAGACGAGCAGGGGGAACAGTGAGATAGACAGAAGAAGAGGATCTGAGAATACGAGTGGGTGTAGCAATGTGAAGAAGGTCTGAAAGATATAGAGGGGTAAGGTTGTGAACAGCTTTGAAAGTTAGAAGAAGTATTTTATAATTGATACGATATGTGATAGGAAGCCAATGAAGCTGTTGTAAAACAGGTGTGATGTGGTGGATTGAAGGGGTCCATTTGATGATACGAGCGGCTGAATTTTGTACCAATTGTAATTTATGCAGCGTTTTCTGTGGCAGACCAAAGAGTAGAGAATTACAATAATCTAAATGAGACGTGACCAGACCATGGACCAGAGCAGCAGTGGAGTGAGAGAAGGCCGGAGACGATGAATATTTCGGAGATGAAAGTAGGCTGACCGAGTAATAGCATTGATATGGGAGGCAAAAGAGAGGGTGCTATCGAGGATGACACAGAGACTCTTAACCCGAGGGGAGGGAGAAATGGAGGAGTTATCAACTGAAATGGAGAAATTATTAAGTTTACTTAGTATTGATCTAGTACAGATTAAAAGAAGTTCAGTTTTACTGCAATTTAATTTAAGAAAGTTAAAAGTAAACCAATGTTTTATTTCAAGAAGACAGTTGGTGAGGGATGAAAATGGAAGCATGAAATTAGGTTTGGTTGAAAGATAGAGTTGTGTGTCATCCGCATAGCAGTGAAACTGGATGTTATGTTTGCGAAAAATGTAACCAAGGGGGAGGAGGTAAATGATAAACAGCAAGGGTCCCAGGACAGACCCCTGGGGAACACCTGAGTAAACGGAAACTGGATGAGAGGTAAATGATTTTAACTGAACAAATTGAGAGCGACCTGAGAGATACGAACGGAACCAGTTAAGAGGTGTATTTACAATACCAAGAGAGGATAATCTGTCAAGAAGGGTGTTATGTGAACAACGCCAGTACTAAGGGAAGAATGTATAATGTTAGTGATGACAGCAGACAGATAAAAAGCTTTAACAAGAACAGTAGGAAGAGGATCTAAATGGCAGATTTGGATTTTTGAATTAATTTGGTGACATCATCGACAGAAGGGAGGCTGAAGACCGAAAATGAGTTAGTAGGAACAGCTGGAACTGGAACACATGATATTAAGGCAAGACTGGGTATAAGTTGCTGTTGAATAAGTGCTGTCTTGGAAGAGAAAAATGATACCAAGGTATTACAGAAATCAGAAGAATACAGGTGGGGAGGAAGAGAGTCTAACGGTCTAATCTTCTTTACAAATAACTCTTCAACACCTAGATGCGCCTATACCGTCCAAACAGAAAGAAGTGACTAAATGCCTGCAAAATGTGAAAGTAATCGAACCTCGGAAGGTACTAAAACCACGTCTGTTGAAGCTAATGCTAATGCTAAAGCTGGCAATATGCTAATAGACAACCTCCACGGCTACTCTCGTTGCGCCCGTGTCGCTCTCTGAAGTTGACTTCAACCTGAACGAGTTTTCTCCTCTGCCTGTTACCTCCAGTAAGTCTCCTGCTCCAAAACAATATATATGTGCGCATGAAAATTCTGATTCAAGCAACCCAGATACCAGTGTCTCATCGCTGTATGCCCTGATTAACTCAAGATCAGATAACATTGAAAAAATGGTCATCACAAATGCTATGAAAATTGAAGGTCTAAAGAAGACTATTGATTTCGCCTGCGTGGAAATAAAAAGTATGAAAAAAAAATCTCCATAGAAAAAAAGGCAGTTTCAGAGGAAAAACGCACAGATGACTGTCTGCAAAAAAGTTCTGGCCTGGAAAGATACTCTAAAAGATGGAACTTAAGACTGTATGGAGTTGCTGAGACAGAAAAGGAAGAGGCACAGGCCAAAGTCATTGAGATTTGTCAAGATGTCCTGCCAGAACAGAAGACAAAGCTTGCTGAAGCCATTGACACCGTGTACCTCCTTGGCAGCAAGCGCCCATTTGATTCCAAGCCAAGAGGAATAATCATCCAGTTCTCCACGCTTGTGTGCAGAGATTCTGTATGGAAAGTTCTCCCAAGTGCTACATGATAATGGTCTGAAGTTTGCTGGGGATCTCTCAAAAGAAGACAGGGAGCGCAGGAACAAACTGTGGCCATTTGTCGAAAAGGTGAGAAAAGAGGGTAAAACGGCTTACTCTATTGGAGGTTGCGCTTTTGTGAACGGAGCTGAAATTAACCCGCCTCCTTAAAGATGTGGATACTATAGCTTATCATTATCTCAGGCTGCCCTTTCTTTATTCTTAAGTGGCACTATAGGTATTTAAGCGCTTCTTGATGCAAAGTTATATGTTGTTGTTTAACTCTGGTTTTACAGAGCTCTTGGTTCCCTGTAGACTTGGTTAATCCTTTTTTCAAGCGGTTATTTTTTATTTGTTGAAGTTTCTTTTTTTGTGATACTATGTCCTTATCTATAGTTTCCCTTATTGCCAGGGGTTTGAGACAGAACTACAAGCGCAAAGCCTTATTTTTATTTGCTAAACATTTAAATACTGATTTTATTTTTTTCCAAGAATTGCACTCTTTACCAGATGATTTAAAGTTTTGAAAGGCACAATGGGGCAAATAAATTTGGTTTTCCCATGACACTGAGCGTTCAGCAGGTGTCACTACAGCTATAAATACCTTTTATTGGAGATATTCTACACTCAGAATTGGACCCTGCAGGTCACTACATTTTTCAGGTGATTAGAGTGCACAATGCAATATATATAATCATAAATATTTATAGCTACAACTCCAATAAATAAAATAACAGTATGCTTGACTCCATCCATCCATCCATCCATCCATCCATTGTCTTCTGCTTATCCGGGGTGGGGTCGCGGGGGCAGCAGCCTAAGCAGGGAGACCCAGACTTCCCTCTCCCCAGCCACTTGGGCCAGCTCCTCTGGGGGAATCCCAAGGCGTTCCCAGGCCAGCCGAGAAACATAGTCCCTC
>NC_051445.1:29524633-29553809 GCF_001649575.2 Kryptolebias marmoratus
AAGGGGTCTTTGGGCTGCACTTCGTCTGGCCCCTCACCTAGGACCTGTCTGCCTTGGGTGACCCTACTAGGGGCATGAAGCCCCTGACAGCATAGCTCCTAGGATCATTGGGACACTCAAACCCCTCCACCACGATAAGGTGGCAGCCCAGGGAGAGGATGCTTGACTCCTTAGAGTGTAAATTAGATTTTTGGCTTTGACTTTGGATAACTCGAAAGACAGATAGCCCCCTTCACAATATGTCTCACATATTACAAAACTGAAATCCCTAATGGACAAATTTCATATTGTTGATGTCTGGAGGGAAATATTCCCTCATGTTAAGTCTTTTACATGGAGTAATAGAATGGGAACAAAACAGTCCCGCATTGATTTTTTGTTACTGTCCAATTCCATTGATAAAGATAATGTTACAGTTAATATTCTCTCCACACCCTTAACTGATCACAGAGCGATTTATATAAAAATAAAAATTCTCCCAACTCAACCTTCACTCTGTAGATTCTCTTATTGGAAGCTAAATAACTCACTGCTTGAGCATAATGTAGTCATAACTGAGATCAATAGATTGTATAGCTATTATTGGAATAAAGCTAAGGTAGAGAACTCTTATAGTACTAATTGCGAGCTTTTCAAGTATGCAGCAGGAAAGTTCTTTAGAAGCTATGGTAGGTACATTGCTAAGGTTAGAAAAATTGAAGAACAGGAAATAATCTCTAAAATAGCATTGTTTTATCAAAGGTCGCCTGGTAACATCTCACAGGACGACAGAATAGCTTTTTTGGATTTACAGAATAAACTTGATGCGTTTATCAGATCTAGAAGAGGTGGCTAGAAGAAGCAGAACAAAACTCAGCTTACTTATTTAGATTGGAAAAATACCATGCAAAGCACAGCTCTATCCAACACTTAAATATTAATGATGTTATCACTGCTGATGCCAAATCGGTTGCTAACTTTTGCTGTGCTTTCTATAGGAATCTATATAGCTCTAATTGTGATAAAGAAGCTACAGCTCACTATCTAAATTCACCTAATTTAAAATCAATCAGTCCAAGTGACAAAATATATTGTGATTCCCCCCTCACTTTGAAGGAAATGCTTGATGCTATTAACTCGCTCAAAAACAAATCTCCTGGAACAGATGGAATACCTTCTGAATTCTATAAATGTTTTGCAGAATAGTTAGCTCCGTTTTTATTATAAGTTTTCATAGAAAGTATTGAAATAAATTAACTCCCTCCGACACTATCTCAAGGCATCATCACTCTCATTCCAAAACCAAATAAGGACATTCTTTACATTGATAATTGGAGGCCCATTTGCCTTCTCAATAATGACTACAAGATACTTGCCATAATATTTGCAAAAAGACATAAAGATATTTTTGATTCAATTATTGACGAAACACAATCTGGTTTTATGAGAAACTGTCACATTTCAAATAACAGACTCTCCAGGATTTCGCGATGTTGTGATCGCAACTATTAACGCAAAATCAAGCAAACCCTGCGAAATTGCAACTTTTTGCATTGCAACTTTGTCCAAAACACCACAACTTTCCCGCAACTTTAACCCAATATTTATTGTTTCTAAAGTGATTCGCCACCGTTTCTGCGGTCTAGTGTCTTCTTTGTGGGTTTGTTAGTGTGGAATACAAAATAACCCCAAATAACTCACGAAGAAGACATGACGTCACATCCTGTTAACATCAGAATGCTGGGAGCGTGCAGGAGCAGCGACCGAAGCGAAAATGTGCGCTAAAGCTTCACATTTGCCCACAAAGATTTTAGCAAAGGACCGTGCAAAACACCGCAGTGAAGTTAGTTTTAAGTTGGATATTGGATATTCGCGCTCCGGCCAGCTGTCCCTAAGTGAACCACCGCTCGTGAGAGAAGGGGCCGGCAGAGAACGGCTGGCCGACATTAGCGTTCCTGTTTTGGGTCAGCCGTGAGCTAGACGCCGCTAACTCCGCAGAGCGCGAATATCCAATAACCAACTTAAAACTAACTTCACTGCGGTCGCAAACCATTTTCCTAGCCAGCTGCACGAGAGTGGGGGAAAGCTGTTTTGCACGTCCTGCAGTGTAATCATTGAACATAAACGTATTGACAAACACTTTGTGTCTGCAAAACGTGTGAGGAGAGCTGCAGACGAGGGACAATCTAGAAATGGTCATGAATGTCAGTTTATAAGCTATCAAAGTTCTCAAATAAAGCACCTTTTGATAATGTCAATGTTTGTTGGTAATTATCTTACAAAACTAGTAAGTATTTTTGGTTTATATATTGAAATTTATGTTTTTTTATTGATTTTAGTAAAAAAAAAAATCGCAACTTTTAGAAAAATGCCCTGCGAAATCAGGCATTTTAGCCTGCAACAATCACAAAAAATGCCCGCGAAATCCTGGAGGGACTGTTAAATTGCCTTTCAAGATGAAATGTCTGTTCTTGGTGTTGGATTTTATCAAATAAATTTCCCCCAAAAATGCGACTTCTACTCCAGTGCCACTTATAGACCGGAAAATACAGTACATCTTTGGGGGCCCAAATCCTATTGGGGGGTCAAACCCTGCCTTTCCCCCCTAATTTGACCAACTCTGTTAATAAACTTGTTGGACAGACACATTCAGAAGTCACAAGGTTGAATTACAAAAACACATTTACTAGCAAACCACCCTCCTTGTTAGTGAGGAGGCTTTAAGATAGCAGGTCAGATATCATCATACTTGATTGTTGTTGTTTTTTTTTAATCTAATCTGAAGTGTAAAGTGTAACACACAGGAGATGTGTCAAACAGAAAGTTTGATAAACTCTAGAAAGTTTTCTGTTATTTAAAGCAACACAGAACTAAATAACATCTCCCAGTGTGAAAGTTCAAAATAAATAAAATGTGAAACAATCAAACTTCTCAGCTAGCTGAATGCTAGAGTGAGAAAATAAAGCTCATAAAGCTGTATATTTATACAGCTTGCTTACCACAGTACTTTTCAAAGTGACAATTGCATGACACATTTACTTGCCATACATGCACTTACTGCCTCCCTCCACTGCAGCTGTCAGTGATCAGCAGCACAGTAACCCCCCCCCCTCAAAAAAAAAAAAATGAAGGTAGGGAAACACGGACACATAATAAGTTAAATTTAATGGCGTTTTAATTTTTTGGTTGTTTGTGTTTTTTTGTAGTTGTGTTGTGTGCCTTCGGCTGATGGAACGTCATTACAATGTCTCACAAGCTGACCAAGGAAGAGCTAGATGCACAGTTTGAGGAGTTCCTTAAAGAGGTAACATCAAACTACATCAGCTGTTCGATTCTGAAGTTAGCGTAACACATTCATTGACAAAAACAGGTCATCATCTATACCAAGAGGTGGAAATAAAAGGACATCTTTAAAGGTCATGTGACTGTATTACAAGGATTACATTATTAGATCAAATTAGAGGAATCACATTTCCTGAGCAGACTGCTGCAGTTTTTTTAAACCTGAATCTGAGTTGTAAAAGTAAAAACAAGAGAAACGGGTTAAAAGCAAAAGAATACAATATAAATGTAGCAAAATGCTAGATAAAAGTAGCCAAAGGATAGCTAGAAGCTAAAAGTAGCAAAAGGCTATTTAAGATAAATGTGGCAAAAGATTAGCTCAAAGTAGCATATTGTAACCTAAAGTAACAAAAGGCTAGCTAAAAGTTGAATTTAGTAAAAGGCTAGCTAAAAAATAAAAGTAGCAGAAAAGTAGCTAAAAGCTAAATGTAGCATAAGACAAAACAGATCAAGTATGCTGAAGCAGATTTCAAAGAGGACAATTTTTTAAAAGAATTGAAGAGATCTCAATGTATGTTTATGGGGGAAATATTTATAAATCCATGCATCCACTTATTTTCTTTACCTGCTTGTTCTGTTTGGGGTCCGGTGGAGCTGGTGCCTGTCTCCAGCAATCACTGTGAGAGATGGGGTACACCCTGGACAAGTGACAAGTCTATCACAGGGACACACACAGACAAACTAGACATCATGCTCTTACTTACATTGAGTTGTCAATGAACCTAGCGTGCATATTTTTGGTCTGTGGGAGGGAACCCATGCGTACACAGGGAGAACATGCAAACTCCACACTGGAGCTTATTAAATATTTTAAAGATAATGAAAGTTACTAAATTCATACCTTCCATTTTCTAAAGTGCACATGTCATGGGGTTCTATAATGTTTGGCTCACAACACAATGATCATGTCTTGGTGTGTGACCTGAAAATGTATGAATGTGGATTCCCTTGCGTTAGTGATGGGCAAATGAAGCTTTTCTGAACCACTGAAGCTTGCTTTGGAAAAGGGTTCATTATTCAAAGCTTTCCAACACAGTCCTCGTTGGCGCTATCTTGTGGCAAAAAGTATGAAGAACATAGAGGTACTTCAAGTAAACAACTCAAATGACAATTGTAAAAGATCAGCACATTCTAAATATAATAATAATAATAATAATAATAATAATAATAATAGAAGCAGCAATGGTTGAAATTTATTTGGTGCTTTTCAAAGCAATATCACAAACAACAAGTTGTTTTACATGATCTGCTTAAAACTCACCTGATTGGTCAAAATCCGTTCAAAATATTCCCAAATGGCAGAATGTCCTCTCTTCCTCACTGGTTCCGTCTTTCACTATTTCGCTGGTTCGTTATTTCGCACTACTTCCTCTCTAAAACACACCACAAATCCCACCAATAATTCATGTTCTTTTAAACCTTTTGAATCAGGCACTAAAGCAGTGACGTAACTTGAACACTTTCAGCCGTCATTGATCACGTGACTTTTGCCAAACGAATCACACTCCTACACAGAGCTTCTGTAACACTGTGTTGTTTTTAGCAATACATGCGCCGGAGCTTCAGCTTCAATTTGCCCATCACTACTTTACATACCCATTGGTTTGCACTTTTTTGAGCATTAAATGCTCCAGCAACTGCTTGATAACACTATTTCTCTGCTTGTGATTCCTTCACTTATGCCCTCTGGTACCCGTTGTAGATGTTTGTGCTCCTTACATATTGAATTATATACTCATAGCAGGTTTATGTTTGGACCAAATTACGTTTTTGTTTCCTTCTGGGTGCTGAACTGTTTTTCTCAGTGAGCATTTATCAGTTGCAAGTAGTCCATGGCATGAAAATAATTTTCCTCAACCTTGAAAACCTTTGCATTACTGTGGAAAAAGAGCTTTTTTGCTCCATCACACAGAGCTGAAGTAAACTACAAGTTAAATAAATGGTACCATTTTTTTTTCCTTATTAGTTTCTTAGTACTGTCAGTGGTCTTGTCAAATCTGAGTTTCTAACACTCCTGCTAGGAGAGAAGTAAGCCTGTGACAGTTTGATTTGAGCTGTGTTCTCCTGAAAGCATCTGTTTGGTTTGAACTGGTGTCTCTGACAGTCTGTTTCAGATGACTCTGTGGATTTGGGCAGCTCTGACAAACCTTCCCAAGATAAAACCAGCCACAAATTAAATCAGAAACCAACAATATCATTGTTGCAGGATGACGAGCATGGCAGTGAGGCAACAGCAGAAGGTAAGAATGTGTGACATCACACAAAATGGACATATTTTGATAAAATCTCCAAATATCATCACACTTAATTGTGTAAAATCCATCAAATATATCAAAAAGCAAGTTCAGTCATGTAGAGTCCAACTTTCTGTGTTTCTACTGTGAAGGATGTCTGAGCTGGAAACCTCTGAACAGTGCTGGGTTTTACCACTCACTTCAACTAAACACCATTGCAGTCTGGGAGTACTTTTTTCTCCAGTTTTTTGTAGATGCTTGGAATGGAAGAAAAAACAGGCAAACAGTAACTAGAGAAAATTTATTTCCTGTAAAAATGCAGTGAGTGCTGAAATTTGTTGAAGAAAATGAAACTGAGTTGTTTAAATTAAGATAAGCAGAACAAAAGCTAAAATTAAAAAGTAGCTAAATGCTAAAATGAGCAAAACTTAGCTAAAAGGCATAATTAGTAAAACTGTAGCTAAAAACTAAAGTAAACAAAACTGTAGCTAAATGTAGCAAAGCTATAGCTGAAAGTTAAAGTTTTCAAAACAATAGCTAAAAACTAGAAAGTTCCTGGAGAAACTTTGACGGGGCCTGCCACGGTGTGCGTCCGAGCTGAACCAAGATGGCTCCAAGAGCTGATCAGTTGCAGACAGGAATCATAAAGTGCTGATCCTTGAGAGGAGAGGATTCCAACTCTGAAGTTTGATCTGTCTACTGTAAACGGTTGCAGACTTGGAGCTCATGGACTGTTCTGACCTTGACCTTTGACCTTGTGACCTTGAACTACTTAGCATGGATCCCTGACCCATGAGGGGTCTAGCTGTGATGTTTGACCTTCCTACGTTACATGATTGCAGAGTTAGAGCACGCACAAATTTGCTCTGAAATTTTTACACTGCTAGCTTTGGTGGCCATCTTATTATTTAACTTTGCACTCAGTATGCAATAGGCCTCTGTCTCAGCTACTGCCTTGCTAAATTTCAGCTCCATATGTCTAAAAATGACTGAGTTAAAGCTGTTAAAGCCGCATTGAGGGTAACGGAAGAAGAATAAATAATAATAATAATATTAATGATAAAGAGACNCTTATTCGGTGTAGAGTAATAGAGGCCTGCATGCATTGCATGAGGCAGGACAATGCCTTAAAGAGACCTTATTCGGTGTAGAGTAATAGAGGCCTGCATGCATTGCATGAGGCAGTACAATGCCTATGCACTGCTAGCAGGCCCCAATAAAAGTAATATAGGAAGACAAAAAGTAAAGTACGCTGAAGCAAATTTCAGTGAGCAATGTTTTTGAAAGGGGTGAAGAGATCTCAATGTATTTCTATAGGGTTTTTTTCTTTTGTAAATAAGGTTAAATAATTCAAAAAATATAAAAGTTACAAATACTAAAAGTCACAGCACCCTATTTCTAGTTGAGCCAAAGCTTTTGATTTAGAAAATGATTAATACAGCGCATGTGTTTCTTGGAGCATTTTCCTTGTGATACCTCATTTCCTTGTAGGTTTCTCAGTAAATCAGACTGGTAGTATATTGAAATTATAGGTTCATATTTAATACCTCTAAACTTTGAAAGTTACCTTTTTGGGATTGAAAAAACTTTTTTCTTGTCCTTGTTGTTGTTTCCTACCTTCTGCGGCAGAGTCAGCTAAACACAGGTTTATTAGGACCAAAAAGCTCAACTTGTTCTAAAGAGTCTCTACAGAGGAGTGTTTGACCACATCCATATGGTGCTAATTTATTGCATGTTTTTTGTCCCCTCCCATCATTGGATGTACATCTATAAATAATTAACCTTTGAAGTCATCCAAAGTTCAAGATGGCTGCCACAGTCAAGTGACCTTAGAAAACACAAAAATGCCTTTAACTAGGTTTTACAGTTATTGAGCTAAAATATGACGTAACAGTAGCTGAGAATCATTTATAATACATAATTCAAGTGCTAATAAATTTTGCAAGATCTCTCAATACTGCATGTAATTTTACATAACAGCATTTTTGAGGTTTGACCAAAACAGCTATAACTCTGTCCTTTCTCAACACAAGATGATTTCAGTGTTTTTCTGTTTTTTTTTCCTGTCCTCTCTAACCCCAGATGGTTGAGAACTCTGGCTTCTTTAGATAGATAACTTTTACTAATTGGCATTTTATAATGTATGTGAAAGGTTTTGTACAGTGTCCTGAGATGACTTTAGTTGTGATTTAGCACTGAATTGAATTGAAGATTTTAGTTTAAAGCTCTGGCATGAAAATGGTGTGCAATATAATTTTTTTTCAAAGATATCTAGCTTTGTGTTTCCTGACTGATTCAAATAACTGAGAAATATATTTGTTGTACTGTTGCAGCAGACAGAAGAGAATCTATTTTTTTTTTGTTTTGTTTTTTCACTTGGAAAAGTAAGGTCTACATGAGTACAGCTCGTATAACCAAGCAGAAGCAAAAGAATAAATCTGTAAATTCACTCCTCAGAAACTCAGTGGATGACTGCATGTTGAATAAAAGACACTGGGTGGCAGAGTGGGCTTCTGAGAAGCAATCAACAGCATGCAAGGAGTTGATACTGAGTTGTTTCTTCAATTCAATTCAAAAATACTTTATTTATCCCAAAGGGAAATTAAATGTTGTTGTAGCTCATAATCCTGGTTTCATTAAAGAGCTGTTATAGATGATGATTACTGTAGGCAGGAAGGATCTCTCTTAGCGGTATATCCCGATGTGTCCTCAGTCCTGGTGTCTTCAAAGAGCTCCACCAGGTGAGCCTCGCTGGCCTCCTGCGGAGCCATGATGGCTGAGCTCTGGAAACACAGGTTAGTCTTGAAGTCCTGGGTGATCTTCCAGACCAGGCGCTGGGAGGGTAACTTCCAGAAGAGCAGCTCGATGGACTTCTGGTAGTAGTGGATCTCCCTGAGAGCCACGGTACCGGGCTTGTAGCGGTGAGGCTTCTTCACTCCACCAGTGGCTGGCGTGCTCCTGCGGGCAGCTTTGGTGGCGAGCTGCTTCCTGGGAGCTTTACCTCCAGTGGATTTATGGGCAGTCTTCTTGGTTCTGGCTATGACTGGACTTCAGGGTTCTCCACGTTTAACACTTGTTGTTATGGTTACGCATCATAACAAAAAGTCCAAAAGCAAAAAAGATTTCAATAAAAATGCTTCCAGCTGCACAGCATTCAATACCAGAGAAAATAATCATCCAAAAAAGTGATTTACATCAAGAAAAAAAGAGTAATAAAGTTTTCAAAAGCAATATCTCAGAATGAATGTAACAGAGCTACTCCAACATGCAGCCACCTTTAGCGGCGCAATTCTAGAACAACAAATGTTGTGAAATGAAATTCAAATGTTATCTGAGCTGTAAAAACACTCAGTGAGAAGGCAGCTTTTATTCTTGGCATAAGAGTAAGAAGTTCTTGTAAAAGCAGTAAAACAGCAGCATTTTCCATTACTGTTTGTTCATACTCATTGGTGTGACCTTCATGCTCATGTTGATCCTTTTTGCGTGCAGCATTATCAGGATCAAGAAAGTCCTTCAAAAAGTCTTTGAGAAAGTTTCAGCCTCTTCAAGAAGAGGAAGAAGAGGAAGCAGGAGGTCCTGGGCTGAAAGCTGCTTTCCTCACCACAAGCAGCACAGACGCAGAAGGTGAGAGCTTAAAGAGCAACGGAAAGGCTTCTCTGAAAGCCAGAGAAACAGAAGGAGAAGAGGAAAGGCAACAGTGTAGGACTGAGGGTAGCAACTCTAAACATAGGGACAATGATAAGCAAAGGTGGAGAGCTGGCTGACATACTGTGAAGGAGTACTTTACTTTTGTAAAGTAATATGCTTTACAAAAAAGTACTTCACATATAAACTTGACATTTCATAATTATTCCAGTAAATACAGTGTAAAAAAGGCTAAGCCTGCTGGTAGGTGGAGCTGGCAGATTGCTGGCCAACCGTGATTTAGTAAAAAAAGAAAATGATTAAAGTTAACAGGAAAGTTGAAAATGTGGCTATTTATTATTTGATTTTGTAAGATATTTGTGTCAGATATTTACACTACTACAGTTTTACAAAACAGCACTTTTGTAATACTTTTTAAAACAAAAATACAATTGAAATAAATACAATATGATTGACAAGCCTAGAACATGGAAAACATTAGAGATGTTACATTTTAATTATTGGTTGGTTAATTAATTTTAGTCAGTGTAATGTATTTATATTATTTACTGTTTACTTTTGATTTTTCGGGCTGCCATCTCAATGCTTGTTCGATAATGGAGCGAGCCAATATTCAGCACATTTTGCCCACACGTCATACAAGGAGCTTCAATGAAGACACCTTCTTTGGTACACAAAGGTGTTGAGAGAATTTCAAGGATTGCTGCTTTTAGTTTAATCTAACCAAGAAGAGCAGTCTTGTCTTTACTGACTTAAACTGAATAAACAAAAAAAAGAGGGGATCCATAAAAATGTTTTCACATACATTACATTGAAATAGGTTTTTGATTAATCTTTGTTTGTTTTTTTTCTTTAAAACATGTCTTTCGCTGTCTTGCGCAGGTCATTCGGTCTCACTCATAGGTCTGTACGTAGAGCTTTTGTCCACTTTGGCGCTTCATATGTCAGTGCGCTCTCCTTGGTCAGCAGATAAATGAATAGAATCCTCGTCTGCGCCACTGCTCCTCTGACTTCGAAAAAAAGGACACAAACGTCTTTTGATCCTTTCTCCTTGACATGTTGCATGTTGTAGTAGGTGTTACCGTGTAAAGAGGTAGAGAAAGGTAGAGGTTTTGGGAGTGCTGGTGGAAAAAAACGTGTATAAAACATGACATATTTTACAATAAACAAGCAAAGCTTAGCCTGGTGGCTGGGGCAGTAAAGCCTGGTGGTCCGCCAGGCTTATAATACACTAATTATTATATATCTAATATTAATTTTATTAAACAACAAATAGGTTATTCAAACAAATAGGTTGTTTCTTTTGCTCCCTTACCATTCACTGTAATTCCAACAGCAAGATATTTTCCATTTCTTTCATTTGAAAAAGCTTTTTTATTCATTCCTTCATTCCATCCACATTTACTCACCAGCATTATGGCTGGTGTGCATGTTATTAGTAAATTTAGAATAACAACTGGTGTATCAGCCGGTCCATACGCTGATGTAGAAAAATAAGACCCACTTATCCATTACTGATTGGCTCCCAGAGATGTCCTCATTAGATGTAACAGAGTAGTCCTGCATACTGTTCCCAGTTAGGTCATGCTGTTCTTTAAGTGATACAGCTTTTCAGTTATGACAAGATCAGCAGCATTATGTTTTACTGATAAACACTCTGATAATCTGAGGTCAGACAGATTCTATTGCTTGGATCTGTCTTATCCCTGGGATGTTTTGCTTGACATTTCTTTTGTATTAAATTGTTTAAAATCAACAAGCTGGTTCTTCCTTATCACTTTGACATGACAAAAGCAGGGTTTCCTTAACGGTCTTGTTTTCACTCTGACAAATTTGACTGTTGATTGTTTACACCTAAAAGATAAAACTCTTCCCTCTCCGCTCCTCATCACTTTTATCTGAAACATGTGCCAGCTAATCAGTATGGATTGAACCACTATGGTCTGTTTCATATGGTACATCTGATCATCAACAAGTCTGAGTGAAAACAGCGTATACATATTAGTTGATAAAAGCTTGTTTCAGCCTTGTAGAGACATTGAATCAAAGTTTTCAAATTTCTAAAGTGACTTATTTTTTAAAATAGGACTTTACGAGCAAATATTAACTACCATATATTAACAGCTGATCCTTAACAATTATATTTGCTGGAATTTAGTCAATAAATGTTTAACTGAGATACAGTAGTAAATGTAATGAGGATGCATTTGATGACCGTGGCATTTTGTTGCAGCTGTTTTAAGCAGTAAGTCTGGTGAAGACAGAAAAAGTATTTCCTCTTCATCCTCCCATTCTGTTTTTCTCCTCAGAAGTTACAGCTGCACTCTTTGTGTTCTCTTTGTGTGTGAGTGTAGAATCAGTGATGGTGGCAGCTGGGAATCCAAGCAGTCTGGGGTTGGACACTCTGGAGGAGGAAGAGGAAAAAGCTAAGTTCTTTGCTCAGCTCGAGGCAGGAGCTTCAGCTACTATAGATTACTCCAAGCTAAACACAGAGTTGGACTCTACCAATTCTAAGATGGCCACTGACCTCAGGTGTGTAGGCAGACTTCAACATGTCCAACACGTCCATTAGCTGGTGGGTTATTTGGTGCTACCTGGGGGGACAGGTTGCAGAACTCACAGCTGTCACAAGTTTTATGTCTTAACTGCATTTAAATGTTTTTGGGGGGCCTAATCGGGATATGTTTTGGGGGCCCTATTTTGCCTAAAATAGAGAGTTAAAGATACTCTAAACCAAATGATGTATGCACTTATAAACCTTTACGTAACATTGTAGAGATGTAACATTTTTACATCTCTGAACATGGTGTGCCATAGTTTACTGCTAACTGAGCACATTCAATAAAACACGCAAAGGTAACTTACTGCATTTGCCTGTTTTAGCTTTTCTTGAGCATGATGTGTCTTTGGAGCTTTAACCCTCTGGAGTCGACGGACATTCCGGTGCGTCCAAATTACATGACCAGATTTATTTTCTGTAGTGGGAAAAATACATCCTTGCAGAGACTTGTGTCAAAAGTGTAGACCTCAAACTATACACCAGTTTTTTTAAATTGTTTTGATATGCCATATAAAACTGGACTTATGACAAATAATATTTTTTTTCTGAAAATGTTATATTTGGAGTCGATGCAGGACATCAAAGCAAGGACGGGTGACAATTCTGAGCTTAATGCCCTGCAAGGATGAAGAACGGGTGACACCCCCCCACCCCACCCCCCCGTACTCTCCCTTCTAAACAAACCATACAACACCTCTTTTCTGAATGAGACACAAAGTTATCTATCAACTGCCAGATAAAATACACAAAGAAGAAGATGAAGGCGCGAAAGTTGTAGGAAGTGACAGCGGAAAACAGAGATAGGAAAACAGTGATGGTAAGTTTTGAGATTTAAGAGATTTGTGACATTTAGTGTGGCTAGATCATATAGTTAGTGTTTAGTGTGGTCAGTTTTTGTTTGTTTCAAAACAATGAGAAGATTTTGTTTGAGATAGAGGAGGGAAACGCAGAGCCAGAGATGGAGGAGGAAAACATGGAGTCAGAGTCTGAGCCAGAGAGTGAGGCTTTTAACGATGAAGTAGACGATCCATCTTTTGTTTGTGAGGAGGAAGAGAGGAAGAGCAGCCTCCGGCTTCCAGTATCACTCAGAGGTCTGCAGATAAGAAGTCACAGCAAGGCACGCCCACCAGGTCCACGCCTCAGATCTGAGCCCTGGAAGACAGAGGAGGATGCCAGAACACCAGAGGTTCAACTAGACACATTTTCCCACGGCAACAGTCCAAAAGACCTTTTAAATTGTTTGTTGCCACTGACACAGTCAGAACAATCTGCAGTAACACCAACAAGAAGGCAGCAAAAAACAAGGGAAAAAATACAAATAGACTGACAGATGTGGAAGATTTATACAAATTTTTTTGGTCTCCTGATATACATGTTGTCAGTGGCACTGCTATGAATCCAGAGTTACTGGAGACAGAATCACATTTTATCTTTGCCCCTTCCAGCCAAAATAATGACGAGACAGATTTGGATAATTCACCTGAATGATCCCGAGCAGGACTGAAAAAAGGGAACAGCAGGCCATCACAACCTGTTTAGAGTCAAGTCTCGTTATGAAGACATTCTCAGCACCTGTCTGGCTTATTACCACCTGAATAGAGAGCTGGCAGTGGATGTAAGGATGGTGGCAATCAGGGAAAAAATTGGAATGACCCAGTATATGAAAGACAAGTGTACAAAATGGGGGACTAAATTTTTTGTGTTCAATGAATCCAGCAGTGGCTACACCATCAAGTTTGGGATTTACACTGGGAAAACGTTTACTTCA
The DNA here is from genome assembly GCF_001649575.2 of Kryptolebias marmoratus. Lineage (NCBI taxonomy): Eukaryota > Metazoa > Chordata > Actinopteri > Cyprinodontiformes > Rivulidae > Kryptolebias > Kryptolebias marmoratus. Next base: position 29,538,162 of record NC_051445.1, read on the forward strand.
TCTGAACATGGAGTGTCTAATGATGGAGTCCTGAGCCTATTTCAGCCAGCCTGTCTTGGAACTGGGTACCACATTTACATGGGCAATTTTTACACAAGCCCACAACAAGAGGACTACCACTTCTCCTTCTGTCAGGCCTGTGATGTGCCCCTCTGCCTTGTTTTGGACAGAAACTGTTTCGTTGAGTGGCACAAATGAATTGTGTAATTTTATTGTGACACAGCACTGATTTGTACAAAAAAACAACAAGAAACAATGTTTGCATTGTTATATAAATAATGTATATAAATTTTTTGTTTGTTAAATTTTTACATATGTTTATGAAATTTACCTTTTTTATATTTGCATTCCAAGTTATAAAAATGGTTTGTTATAAATGTCTGTGGTTTTCACAGTAAAATACAACGTTTTTCCCACTTGAATGTTTTTTGTGCGATTTTTAGTCAAGTCAATTCAGGTTTATTTGTATTGCATATTTCAGCAACAAGGCAGTTCAAAGTGCTTTACATCATAAAAAGAGAAAATTAAAAAGTCATAAAAACAAGTGGCATAAAAAGGAAGGTAAAAAACTGAAAATGTTGGACTGCAGACTGAAATGAATGATGTTTCAGTTATTTTTTTAAAACGGTCAAACGCAACTCTAAACAAATGAGTTTTTAACCTCTATCAGTTCGAAACTGGAGAGTGTGGAGAAATTTAGCTGGTGATTAGAGCTTTTCTGCCATATGACCTTCTTCTCAAATAGCATTTTTTAATTGAAAAGGTTCTAAATTGTATGTGGAAATTGCACATCTAATAGAGTTCATTTAAACAATTAAATTTGTTTATTTAAGTAATTTCAGATTTTAACAGTGACCTAATTTATATCCTATATGCAGATATTTTTGAAAATATATATAAAAAGCTGATGTTTAATCAGTCTGATCACTGATTGAAAAATTATAAACAATAACTCATATGTGGACCACTCATTTAATAAACCAAACCTTAAACAATGAACTTTGTTGTAGCCTCAGTTTTTTTGCACAGTGACATTCTATTTATCCCCTTCTATATTTGTATCAGGCAGACAATTTAACTTATGGCTCCTCCTCAGTGTCAAGAATTACTACTTTGCTCATGTGTACGCTCTTCAATCTATTGCTGTGCTTGTTTATTTGTTTATTTTTTTGTTTGTTTCATTGATTTATGAACAATTCTCTTGCTGTGTTAGAGACTTCTGTCCTCTTGAACAGGCATGGATTTCCCATCCTCTGGATGACAGGTGGATGTTGTCCTTATGAGGTGTTGAAGCACTTTCTTTTTTTTGCCCAGACTAAGGCCACATGAGGAAACTCTTGGTGTTTGAGCCTAATGACGCAACAGATTGTGAAACTGGGTATGTAGCTGAAAGTCAAGGGATTGACTCTTTTTACTTTGTCTAGGAAAGATGCATCAGATGAGCAGAACAAAGATAATCAGAGCAAAGTCAGAGTCACAGAGACTGTTGGAGAATCTCAGGGTAAGGACAACAAACCAAGAACAAACTCTGCTGGTCTGCTTCATTAGCTCTGACCTGTCTCACACTCTGCAGGTTCTCCACACTACAGTGAAGATTTTGAAGAAAAGGAGAGAATGAAAGAGCTGCTGGAGGTTTGTTGAACTGTTTACAATTATGTCCCTCTGCTGAAAGGCAAATGAGGACAATGTTTTCACCCAAGTCTGTTTACATGTCTGTCTGTCTGTTACCAAAATATTTCATGAACCACTTGATGAATTTTAATGAAACTTGGTTTAATGGTTTGGAAGGGGGGAAGAAAGCTATTTATGTCAAATGAGTAAGACCAACTTTAAACAGAGGAGGTCTCAGATTTCAGCTTTCCAGTCAGTTTCCCTGTAATTCACACCTTCATGCAGGTGACAAAATTATTTCTCTTGTGAGCCAGGCAAACAAAGACCCTAACAACGCCACGGGTGGGAGCGGGAGTTAAGTTAATCTGTCTGTGGTTTTAGCTGCATAAACGGAGATTCTCATGCTTGGAACTCCACTCCAGTTCTATTTCGTATAGGCTTCGCCCTTTAAGGCTATCGGTAGTGGGTTTATCCCTTCACGCGCAGCGCAGCACTGAAAACTTTACTCCACGCCCACCTGCTGTGTGGTCCCCACCCCCGGTCTGTATAAATTACGGTGAGACCAGGCATTAGGCTCCCTTTTTTTCTTCAGCTACAGCAAAGCACTAAAGAGCGAAGAACAAGAAGATGTCCAGCACCATCCGCCAGTGCCCGTCCTGCCTGACCGACTATATAATGGACTACGACCGGCATGACATCTGTGAGGGATGCCTGGGTTCCTGCCACGCCGACCTCGCCCTCACTCCCCAGTCCTCCTGCCGTACCTGTAAGCTCCTCTCTTCCGAGGAGAAGCAGAGACGAGTAGCCTTTTTCAAGGCTAGTGCCAAGGCTGAGGAGGTTTTCCCCGTGACGGAGTATTCGCTGGACGATGCCATCGCCCTTTTCGATGTGGAGCCGTGCAGGGAATCGTATGATTCCTCCGGCAGAGGCGATGCTACCAGCAGCCCCGCTGCTTCTTCCCAGCTAGGGAGCGTGATTCCCAGCTAGGGAGCATGATAATGACGCAACAGATTGTGCGTGATAACGGCCGCTGACGTGGTTCCTCTCATGTCAGCGGCTAGTCCACTCCCAACTGTAGGCGCTCTCCTCCTGAAACTGCCTGGCAGGAGGCCGCTAGTGCAAAGGGACTCTCTGTCCCTGCCTCGATTGGATGATCTGGCGGGAAGGTTTGGCTCTGCCCCAGCTCGTCACCCTGACCCCATCTGGCCTCGATTCCCAGCTGTGACATCATACTGGGATGAGGCTGCAGCTGGGCCTGGCAAGCTCAAGGCACCAGTCTCCTCCTTTGCCTCTCTCATCAGAGTGGAGGGGTTTATTGAGCGGAGTTTTCCCTCGGTTCCCCCTCTAGTGCCGAGCCTTGCAGAGGTTTTCGGGGGAAAGACTTCCCGGACGGAACAGCGACCTGTTCCCCCAGGCAGGCACGATCAGCTGGCCACCAGGTTCACAAACAGTGTGCATCAGTGTTCATTCCAGTCAGCCGTTATTTTCTGGTTCCAAAGAAAACGGGAGTGATGAGACCCATTCTCGATCTGTCCATGTTCAATAAATTGATCATGGAGAGACAGTTCCACATGCTGACAATCAAACAGCTGCTGGAGAACGTTCACCAGAACGACTGGTTCACCTCCCTAGATCTGAAGGACGCATATTTTCACACCCCCATCATTCCGAAACACAGAAGGTTTCTGCGTTTCTCCTTTCAGGGCACCCCATATCAGTACAACCGTCTGCCGTTCGGTTACTCTCGCCCCACGCACGTTCTCCAAATGTGTGGAGACGGCTCTGCAGCCATTACACATGGCGGAAATGATCCTCTTTTATCTGGACGACCTGCTTTTATTAGCTCGGTCCAGAGAGGAAGCGGCGGTGCAGACCGGAGCGATCGCGTCACATCTGCTAAATCTGGGTTTTCCCATAAACTGAGAAAAAAGTTCCATTCTCCCGTCCCAGATAATTGTTTATCCGGGAGTGGAGTTAAACTCAACCACGATTAGAGCCTGATTATCACAGCCGAGAGCCGACGCTCTTTACTCTGTCTGCGATGCTCTGTCTGCTCTGTCAAACCCTGCAGCGTAGTGACAGCTCTGTCTGTCATGCTGCTTCTGGGAATAGTGTCAGCAGCTCACGTCGTGGTTCCGCTGAGCCTGCTTCACATGAGACGCCTTCAGAGATGGTTCGCCCACCTGCGCACAGATCCCATGCGCCAGAAGAGACGGATGATTTCTGTCCCTCCCTACGTGGGAGCCGATCTGACTCACTGGGGAAACCCCCTCATCCTGTCAGAGGGAGTCCCCCTCAGCAGACCTACGTCACACGTCTCAGTGTTCACAGACGCGTCCCTGTCAGGTTGGGGGGGGACGTGTCTGTCCCAGGCGGTGGGAGCACAGTGGCCAGACCACATGTCTCTCCACATAAATGTGCTGGAGCTTTTCACAGTGTGGAAAGTGATTCAGCACTTTGCTCCTCTGCTGCGGAATCAGCATGTTCTGATCGACACAGACAGCAGAGTGGCAGCAGCCTACATAAACCGTCAGGGAGGCATGCGCTCAGCTCAGCTGTTACGCATCGCAAGACAGCTGCTGTGCTGGGCACAAGAAAACATGCTCTCCATCAGAGCAGTGTACATCCCCAGTGTCCTGAACAGAAGAGCGGACATGTCGAGGGGCAGTCCTCGCCACGGGGACTGGACGCTCCATCCCAAGCTGATCTCTCGGATCTGGAGCACATTGTCATTCCTTACATTGCTGGAGTATCCGAGAAACTCAGAACGATTTTCTCCAAACACAACATCCTAGTACTTTTCAAACCCAACAGGACTCTTAGGCAGAGGTTGGTCCACCCTAAGGACAAAACACCCAAACCCAAACTGAGCGGAGTTGTGTATGCAGTTCAGTGCAGCGAAGAATGTTCAGATCTTTATATTGGAGAGACCAAACAACCTCTCCACAGACGCATGTCTCAACACAGGAGAGCCACCTCTTCTGGACAGGACTCAGCGGTTCACCTACACCTCAAGGATAAGGGACACTCCTTTGAGGACCAAAATGTTCATATTTTGGACCAAGAAGACAGATGGTTTGAGAGGCGGGTAAAGGAAGCCATCTATGTTGGTTTCAAAAGGGAGAAACCAACATTGAACAGAGGAGGAGGTCTCAGATTTCAGCTTTCAAAAACATAATGGAGAAAAGAATGTCACTGGAGCAGAGATTGTTGGCCCCTAATAACCAAACACATGAACATAAGTGGTGTCAAAGCATCACAACAAAAATAAAAATGTCCAGAATGCAAAAATGATACTAAAACTGAACATTTCTACAATCCGTTTTCTTCTAGTAGTTTCTAAAGTACATCTTAAGAGTAATTTCAGCAGGCTTCTAAATGTTTCTCAGTGTAGCATATTCAGTGAGTGAGAAAGAGGGATTAAAAAAATATTACTGTCACTCTCCGCCACTTGATTTATATTTTCATCTTCCTTTTCATTTTGCAGAAACCTAAAATGTCTCCAATTCTTGCAAGAGGTAAGAGAAACAAGTGATTTTACATGTTACCTTTTCAGGACCCACAGACACCTCTGCACATTCATTCTGATTTAAAACTGTGTCAGGTTTTAATAATTAGATTATTTTAAAGACAATACGTTCATTATTTGTTCTTATAACTCTTAAATGTTGTAGATAGTTTGTTGAAACTTCAGGACTTTGTTTATAGGTCAGCAAACATTTGAGGGCTATCACAGTAGTTCAAAAACCTGTGATTAGTTTTGTAACAGGAAATGTTTAAAGATATGTAAGTGATGTTAATACGAATACTGGTTGACAGATTGTTGTGTTTCTCTCTGACACTCGTCTCAGTTTCTCTTTATGATTCTTTGGATGATGAAGAAGACAGACAGAAGAACACAGGGGGGTTGCAGGACAGAGGTAACTACGTTTGGGCACTTTTCTCGCACCTGCCACCTGTCACTTGTATGACATTCTACTTGCGTCTTAATCTCAGCCTTGTTAAACCATCCATCCATCCATTGTCTTTTACCTGCTTCTCCATTCCGGGTCATGGAAAGCTTGTGTCTGTGTAAAACAAAATCAAAAGAAAGGCTTATCACCCTAAACAATAAATGAAGTAAACCCAAGCAATAAATGAAAATAAACCCAGCAACCACAAAATTTCTTCTTCTTTTACACTTTTCAGTGTACACACTACACTAACAAAAAAAAAATACTCCATTCGACAATAATAATTAAATTAAAGAGAGACGTGGCTCAAAATGTATCTCATTCAGACATTTCAGTTCACAACAAAAACAATTCAATCCAGGCTTTTAGCACACATCAGTCCTATGAAAACAAAAAGAAAAAACTCCACTGTGTTCTCCCGAGGATCCACAATGGAGGTTCAAATAACAATAACTCACAATACAATATTTCAAACGAGCGGTCCGATTTCTCTCAGAGCTGTCAACCACCATGCTGAACTGTTTGCCACTTTCTGAACTGTCAACTACCATTTCACTCCCTTCCAAAAGGGGCATTTCACCTGGAGGTAACAGGGTTTTCCTGACAATGTGTCAGGGAATGTCTGCTCCAACAGGAAATGAGGTGTGTCTGTGAGTGAAGAAAGATCATGCAAGAAGGGTCGAGCAAGCGGTTATACCCTTGCTGAACTCATAAGCAAAAACGTGCAAAAAAACTTTTTTGGCAAATGATTTCCATGGACCATACCTATATCATACAACCCCTGGCAAAAAAAACACCGCTGTTGGCAGATGTTCTTTCAGTTGTTTAATTTTCTATTGTAAAAAAAAGTCACAGACATATCACAAAGCTATCTTTTTTCAAAATTCCAATCTTCTGATATTAGGAAACTAATAAAAATAAAGAAATATAATTATTGTAATCAGTCACAGTTGCTCTTTTTAGATCAAGTACAAGAGAAAAAGGATGAAATCACTGTAAATTTGCACTTCTAAAACAAACACCTGCTATAGATTAAATCTGCTAACTAGTTTTCAGTTTAAAAAAAGAGCTCACATCTTGGAGAGCTGTTGCACAAAGCAGATTGACATGAATCACAGCTCCAACCCAAGAGAGTTGAGAGAGCCAGTTGAAACAAAGGAGAGGATTATGAAACTTCTTCAAGAAGGTAAATCATCACAGAATGTTGAAAAGATGTTGGTTGTTCCCAGTCAGCTGGGTCTAAAATCTGAACCAAGTACAAACAAAATGTGAACTTGTAAAAGGAAAGTATACTAGTAGACCAAAGAAGACAAAGAATCAAGATAGAAAACTTAAAGCAGTGTGTTTTGAAAAAAAAAAAAAGCACAACAAAATAAATGAGGATCAAGTGGCCAAAAGTGGAGTCAATGTCTGTGACTGACCTGTGAAAAATCGCCTAAAAGAAATGAGATTTACATACAGAAAAGTCAAATGAAAGCCATCTTTAAAACCCAAACAGAAAAGAAGGTGACAGTAGGCTAAAGAGAACAATCATGGATTGTGGGTGACTGGATGAAAGTGTCATGTCAGGTAAAAACACGGGGAAGATGGCAACCATTACATATTCAATAAATGTCAAAGTTTACATTGTAATTTTTGGCACTTTTCAAGAAAGACATATGACATGGCATGGCCATTAATGACATGACCTGCAAATAGTTTGGATGTCAATCCAGTTGAAAATCTCTGGTGGACAGTTAAGAAAATGGTCAATGAGAAGACTCCAACCTGCAAAGCTGATCTGTGATCAGCAATAAGAGACGGAGGCAGATTGATAAAGAGTACTGTTTGTCATTAGTTAGGTCTATCCTCAGAGAATTCAAGCTGTTAGAAAAGTAACAAAGTACTACTGGCACAGTGTTTTTCTCATGATTCCATTATTTTTTCCTTGGAATTTAGTGATACCAAACATTTTTCCTGTACTTGGTCTAAAAAAAGAACAATAACTGTTGGACAACAAAAATTACTTTTCTTTCTTTTTTATTGTTTCTTAATGTCAGAAGGTTTGCATTTTGAAAAATTATAGTTTTTTTGGCATGTCTGTGATTTATTTATTTTTTCATATAAAATTAAAAATAAAATTTGAACGTACATCCTCCAAGATTGGTGAATCCATAATTTTTGCCAGGGACTGTGAAACACCTGGAATTGATTTTGAACCACTCTTGAGTGCATCTTTTAGCGTTGCTCTAAACTGCCTGAACTATCACAGTGTTTTTTTTCTTTCTTTTTTACATCAAAATAAGATAAAGGACAATTTTAACTTTCAAATGATACATTACTAGACAGTATCAATGCTTTCTTAATGAAAATATGGTCTCAGAAGTCAGCGAGTGTCACTGAAATGTCTGAAACACTCGCCTGCTATCCAGCCACAGCTGTTGCATAGGGGGAGGTGAGCCCACCTTAAAAAAAAGAAATGAATAAAATAATTTGCCCCATAAAGTAAGTCCCAATAAACAATGTAAATTACTTAATTGATTGCTGTGTATTGTTTTGTTCTGTGTTTTTCATCTTTTTTTGACGGTTTTAAATGGAGTTTAAAATGGTTTTTGATGAGTCACTCTCAGTTTTTTACTTATTTGCAGTTATGGGGCAGTCCAGGTTACCAACCGCGTTTGTTAGTAGATTTAACATGCCACCTTGTCAACAGTGATCAGGACTGCAGGGTAGCTCCAATAGAGTCTCATTGGGGTGTAAATTATTTTGCCATGTGGACACATTCTGCTGGTTTTAGCTCAGTGATACGACCACTACAAATGCTGGACCTCATGTGATCCTGTTTAATGCAGGAATAGCTGCAGCATAACCTGCTGTGTCCAAAAGTAGAGAATTTCTGTTTAAAAATCTTTTTATGATAAATTATCAGTCAGTAGCTTGGAGCAGACAGACCAAACATGAACCAAATGCAGAAAATTAAAGAAAAATTAAAGGGAGATATACAACTAGACATTTTCTCCAACATAGTAGCAACACAGGTAGCGATTTTCATTTTTTTCTTTTTTACTCCCATTAAAAAGACACTTCTCCTCATGTCTTACCCTACTTTGAGTATCCAGTTCATCTTTGTCACGTTTTTTTGTTTGTTTGTTTTTGGTTTTTTACCTCTAGTTCCATTCATTGTCACACTTGGCAAACTTAGTAGGCAGTAATCAACAATAATTTAGCTGTAATTTGTAATGCATCAGTAAACAACATTGGTTGCTGAGTTAAATGTGTCATGCAAAATAACTGAAAGCATGCTAGCATGGGTCCTGAGACGATGTATAAATAACCTGATGAATGGAGCAATTGCTTCTTCATTGTTTAAAGTGTGGGTGCAAACTTATGGTTTTGCTCCCTAATTTTAAAAAAATATATTTTTTACACTGGACATATCACTCATGGAAATCATGGACAAACCTACTTTTTTAGTTACAAATTAAAAATTTAAAACTGAAAGAATTCTCATTTATAACCCCTCAATTTTACATCACACCTTTTTTTCTTTTTTTTATAGCATTGTATGTATTTGCTAGCTTTAGCTCTTCCTGGGCTTCTAAGGTACATCTTGGGGTTGAATTTATAAATATATATATTAAAATAATCATGTAACACAAAAGTGATGGCGATGTAAATATTTAAATTATAGCATTTGCATAAACCACTGTGACATTTAGAACATTGCCTGTGTTTAACCATTGTCTGTATTTTTAACTATTGCTTATGTTTTTTAACCATTGCTATTGGTTTTAATGTGTTAAAATTGGTATTTTGCCGCACCCCTTCACTTTAACTTGAAAACTATTTATGTAGGTAAAATAATTTCCACTAACTTCTTGCCCAGGTCAACCTTAATTGAGATCTTCATCTCAATCATTTTTATCTGGTTATTTGGTTAAAAATCTAGTTAAAAATGAGATAATAAAGTTGTTTTAAAATGACAACAATTTCCTTTAATAGTAAGTCTAATCTGACCAGTGATGTACGGTGAGGTTCATGGTTGGTGAGGCACTGACTCCTTTAGAGTCAGATTTACAAATATATAAACCCAAAAGGGTAGCTTATTCAATTGGCTACTGGTTATTTCATATCTCATTGGATCGGCGTTCTTCACACACACACACACTCTCTCTCTCTCTCCATTTTGGCTTGGCTTGTTGCTGCCGCACCTCGCGTTTTACCCTTGTATTTGAACAGGAAATATGCAATTTCAGCTATTTTGACTATAAAAATGCAATTTCGACTGTAAAAATTTTCGAAAATTAGTTATAAAGATCAGTGGACAAATATTAACATTAATTTTATGTTATCATTTTTTTTTCTTGTCATGATGACAGGTGAGGCTCTGTCTCACCTGCCTCCCCTGACCGCACGTCCCTGAATCTGACCCACTACCAATGATGATTTTGCTGTTTTAAAACAGCTCTAATCTTGTACAGTAAGTGTTGGTTCTCTAAATGCTATTATTATCACCTACCACCCAAAATGAAAGGGTGATAATGTTTTCAACCCTGTCTGTGTGTGAGTCTTCATTTGGCTCTCATCAAAATTTCTCATGAGCCACTGGATATATTTTAATGAAACTGCAGGAAAATAATCATTGGATCAATTCAGCCAATTTTACAGATACTCATCTTAATATTTTCATTTTCGTACTTTTTAGTACTTGGTAGCTGAGAGTCACCCCCAACTTATAGTGTTAACAGATCTCGTGATATTCGAGATCTGTATCTATCTGATTATATTTTAAAACTTTGCCATTAATTGTTTCAGTCAATTGCTAGTTAAATATCTCATGACCCACTAGTAGAACCTTTAGAAAATATTAATTTAGTGTCCATCTCAACTGAACAACCCAATTCAAGATTGCCACCATAACCGGCTGAGTTTTGGAAGTACAAAAATGGCTATAACACAGCCAATTTTACAGATATTGAGTTCAAATTTAGTGTGGTAGTAGCTAAGAGTTATCGTCAACAAATACATATGCCACTAACAGATAATGTAAAATCTCACATGAGATCATGCATATTATGTAAAATCTTTCACCACAAGTGCTACAACCATCTTCTTATCATAATATGATTTAAGTCTACGTGCATACTGAAGGCAAAAGTGGCCCATATCTGATTTTTTTTTTCTTTTCTTTTTTCAAATCTCTCCCAGACTACATGTTGGCTCTTCAGTTTAGTCAGAATTAAAATCTGTTGATTCAAACTGAGGTTGTTCAAAGTGTAACAGCGTCAATTCAATTCTGATCTTTTGTAGTTTTGTTTGTTTGTTTGTTTTCCAGCACCACAGAATCATATAAATGTGTAATTGTGGACCTTACTTTACTGAAACATCAGAGCTGTGAGTGATGCTGAGTTTTTTTCCCTTGCAGGTCAGTTGTATGCTCAGAGCGGGTTGTCAGAGATTGAGGCTCTTCAGGAAGCCTATAGGCAGATTCATACTGTGGAGGATTCAGATGAGGCCCGGCATTTATCTGTGGAGGAGAAAGAGATGATAGACAAACACAGCTTTCCATCCCCACCTCCTCAACATACCCAACAGTCTCTGCAACCTGCTTCTACCAATGAGTCAGGTCAGACAAGGACTAACTAAACCACTAACACACACACCCCACACGCACGCACACACACCCCTGCGTGTGATTTGTGTCTATGAGTTTTTTTCATTGCATACTGTAGAAAATCAAGATATTCCATGTTGTGTCTGTCTATTTGAGCATCTTCAGCTCTGGAGATGGAATGTTTATCTTTCATTTTAATATTGTCAGACGTCTTTTTAACTTTTGTTAAGTAATGGATCTTTGGTCAGTAGTTGGTTCTACCAGGATTATTGATTGTTACATTTGTGTTTTTTACATTCAGATTTGCCTACTGCAGAGGAGCTGATGAGGCCATTCTGCCCAGAACATGACCAAATTAGGGGCTTCACCCTCCAACCTGTCAGGTCAGGACTGCAAATATAGAGTCACTAAACTATCAGCTGATTGTAGGCATAGGGTGATACCAGTTTCAAGGTATAACACAGTGTCAAACAACAAAATTATTTTGACATACTATTTCTATGGTTTAAATGCATTTTAATGAGATTCCAGAGACAGTACTCTTTTTTTTTTTTTTTTTTTTTTTTCTTTTTTACTTTCCTCCTCACATGGAGCGCCAAATATTGCTCACCCTCCCGTCCCTATGCTGTCATTCAGTTGTGTACCATAGCCAAGGGGGAAATTCCCCTAAAAATTTTTTCTTTTCTATTATTTAAAATTTTATTTTAAAGACGTAGTTGGTTGGTTGTGCATTTTATCAGTGGATAACCAAGTCATTCATGACTTGTCCACTACTGGAGTGAAACCTGTCTTTCTGTTTTGATACAATTGTTTACAACAAGCTACAAGAGTTAGCAAATAAGCATGTGAAATGTATACAGCCTACTACAGGCTTGCTACAGAGGTTAAATTGTGTGTTTGCCAAGGTTGGTTATTTGTGGTAGCTATTATGAAAGGTTTTTCATTTTCCAAAGGTTAATCAGATGTAGCGGTGCATCCTGTGACTACTTTCCGAGGGTCATTAAAATCCATCCAGTAGTTCATGAGCTTTTGTTGCCTACAAACCAAGAGAGTTGACTTCAAATAGGTAATGACAAAATTTTAAATAAAGATTTTGCACACCTTGTTAGTGTTCAGTTGGGGGTCAGTCTCAGCTACTACCACATCAAATTTTAGCTTAACATTTGTAAAACCGACTTAATTAAAGCCATTTTTATGTTTTTAAGGTCAATTGGCTAAGACGGCCAGCTTCAGTCAGGTTAATTCTGAGGGTTAATCAATTGTAGATGTACATACAATGATTATTTTCTTTTAAGTTTTATTATAATATGTCCAGTGGTTTATGAGATATTTTGATAACAGAAAGACACACACATACATGAGCAAAAACACAATTGTTTAACTTCACCTTTTGGTGGCAGACAATAAATAAATAGAATCTGGTATATTAAAAATGTGTTGACATAAACCTAAACAAGAATATTTAGATAATTGGATTTCAAGTTAGTGCAAAGTCAGTTAAAATTATGTATAGAATCCAGTGTAAGACTACTTATGTAGAACCTTTCAGTTATCAAAAAGAACAATTAAAGGAGAACTGAAATCAAATTTAAAAATATTGATATTGCATGAATATCATTTAGTGAAACACTTCCACAAAACATTCCAGGGACCCATTTCTCCGACCTAAAACTTAAATAGTTTGATTTTAGCATTTTAGTCAATAAATGTCAAAGTGGGGTGATTTGGGGGGGTGGAGTTCCCATCCTGAGTTCATGATGTGCACTGTGCCCCGGCCAGCTCCAAAATATTGCTGAAGAACCAAGATTGTGGTTACTGCCCCATTATTTATTAGTGGAAAAGGGGAAAAGAAGCCTTTTTTAAATTTGAAGAAATGCTGGAAGACTTTGCGGGAGTAAGTAGGACTTTGTAGGAGTAATGGATATACAAACATATCAGTATGAACCTGAACCAATGGCAGAATTTTCAGAATCAGATGAAAACTCTTCAGATTTGGATTCTGATTATCATGAGGACTATCATGGCTGACAAAACAACGGGCATAATGATTGAGTTGGGGATGTGGAATGGTGAGAACCGATAACCCACAGATTGTTGTCACTGCAAGTCCACGTAAAGATGGCAGGAGAGAGCTAACGTTGTTAACCCAATGCTAACTCATTAAAAACGTGTGCACACTTCAGGGTATTGTTTATGAACTCTCACATCAGCGTAAACTAATCAACAGTAGTTGCAGAATATGACATTTGTTTAATCACACATGGATTGTTTATATTTTTTCATCAATAACAAACTGTACTGAATCACAAACCGATCTCAGGCTGTCAGACATTTAAGCAGCTCATACCTGAATGACAGGAGCGTGTTCAAGCTTGAAGTAAAAGCTCTCCTTTCTCGAATCTTTCTCTGTGGCAACGTCCTCCTCTCCATTTGCCTTTCTTTTAAAATTAAAAATAGTTGGGACTGCTCCTCGGAAAAGGTCCTGCTTCTTTGGCGTGAAGCCATTCCAGGGTTGAAGGGTAGGAGCTTGTGGTACTCCTTTTTGAAGTGATCCGAACCAGAGTTCTCATAGTAATTCCCACATCGGATCCAAATCTGGCAAATTTATTTATCTTTCGGGAAGCCAAAAAGTGAAACTCCAGGGGTATTTTCTGGCTGATGTGGTACCAGTATTCATCCACTCACTGATGAATGGCTAAATGGTTGTAAACCTTAGTGGCACTGTGGATGTCACACATCAAGGGGGTTAATATGCAGTTACAAAAAAAATATACATGTATTTTTTTTCGTTTAATTTTACAATAAGCATATTTTATGATTTTCTTCCAACTGATGTTAACTTCAAAACACTTTTCAGTTCTGCTTTTAAGTGTTTAAAGCATCAGTAGGCGTTATATTTTGTCAGTATGAATAGTAATGGTTTCTACTTCCTGTTTAAGTTTTTTTTTTTTCATTAACTAAAAACCTGATTGCAGATCCGTGGAGCTCGACCAGGAGAAGTTAACTCCGTCTGTGGGCAGAACTTTCCTAGTTCTGACTGAGTCAGCTCTGGAGCATCAAGGAAAGACTGACTCTGCTGCAGGACTAAAGGGCACCTCTTCAGGACAGATGAGCCATGGATCTAGGTCCCCAGAGCCCCCCAGCCACGAGCTGACATGGAGCATCAGGAAGGAAGTAAACAGACTGATGCAGGATGAGAATAAAAATTCATCTCAAACATCATCGCATAAGGGCAAGGTTAAGAAACAACTGGTAAGGCGGGCTGTGTTAAATCGAACTTAAGACGTTACAGTACCTTGAAAAAGTCTTCAAATCCCTCAAACATTTCCACATTTTGTCACGTTAAATTAACAAACTTGAAAGTATTTTGCTGGGATTTTGTGTGATGGACCATCACAAAGTAGCACATAATTGTGAAGTGGACGGAAAATGATACATGGTTTTCAAAACGTTTTTACAAATTGTTAATTTCAATTCAGTTTATTCATATAGCACCAAGTTACAACAAGTCATTCAGGGTACTGTGCAAAACAATCACATACATTATAAAATGCCAATTAGTAAAAGTTATCTATCTATGGAAGCCAGCAGATTGCATTGAATTTTCATTTCACCACCCCTGTAATGGCCTTCAGGATTTCCCATCCTGAGTAGCACAGTGGAAAGGAACAATACCTCTTTGACAGGAAGATACCTCCAGCAGAACCAGGCTCAGGATGGGTGGCCATCTGCCTAAATTGGCAGGGATTTGAGAGGACAAGAAATGGACACAGACAACACAGAATGACTGATCCAGGTGTGGTTTCTGTGGGGAAAAAAACAACAAAGAAAAACATATTAATGATATAAATGATTACAAATACAAACATGAAGTCTAGAAAGAGTAAAGAAGGAAGCAAAGTGAGGAAACATGGTCAATTTGTCCCTCCAGCAGTCTAAGCCTATGGCAGCATAACTAAAGGAAATCTCAGAAAACCCAAGCCAACCGTAATTATACAACTTATCAAAAAGGACAGTCTTGAGCCGAGTCTTAAAAGTAGATAGGATGTCAGCCTCTTGGACAGAAACTGGAAGTTGGTTCCACAAGAGAGAAGCCTGATAACTGAAAGCTCCTGTTCTACTTTTGGAAACTCTAGGAACCACAAGTAAACCTACAGTCTGAGAGTTAAGTGCTCTGTTAGGAAAATATGGAACAATAAGGTCTTCAATACAAAATGGAGCTTTGTTGTTGAGGATTTTGTATGTTAGAAATAAGACTTTAAATTCTATTCTGAATTTGACAGGTAGCCTATGGAGAGAAGCTAAACCTGGAAAAATATAGGTAGGTAGGTAGGTAGGTAGGTACATTTATTTATATAGCACTTTTCAGCACGAGGCGACTCAAAGTGCTTTACAACACAAGAACAAAATCACAGACAGAGTTACAGAACATGACAAGATAACTAAGCTAAAACATGACAATGCTAACAAGGTACAGGACAACTAAACTAC
>NC_051445.1:29554698-29558153 GCF_001649575.2 Kryptolebias marmoratus
AAATCCTGTTATCAAAAACCCAAATATAAAAGGAACCTCCACGTCGATAGGTACACAGTCTTCCACTCCTGCCAGGAATCCACTGTATATCCAGCGAGACATATCCCGAGACTGAACTCTCCTTCACCCAGTCGAGGAAATTGTATCAATTGCGTTGAGAAACCAGCTGATCAGATCCATATTCCTTAAATTTTTGGAAAATATGTAAAAAGAGGCTTTGAAAAAGGAAAGGCAGGGGGGCACTCTGGCAGCAGCATTTTGGATCAACTGCAGACTTAAGAGTTTTTTGGACACCCAGATAATAAAGAATTACAATAGTCCAGCCTAGACATGATAAAAAGCATGGACCAGTTTTTTTGCATCATTTTGAGACAAGATGTTTGTAATTTTAGTGATAATATGTAGGTGGAAGAAAACAGAATGAGTAACATTTTTAATGTGGGGATTAAAAGAAATCCTGATCAAAAATGACACCAAGGTTCTTTACATTAAAACTGCAGGCAAAATTAATGCCATCCAGATTAAATGAAAGGCTGCAAAGTTTGTTCCTAAGATGCTCAGGTTTAAAAACCACTACCTCTTTCTCGTTGATGTTTACATCAATGTTGTAATATTATCAACAAGATCATCTAAGTTGCTGCTCTCCACCATCTTGCATTACTCTGCAAAATGGTGGAAAATAATATTGGAAAAGATTCTCTAATCTCCTGAAACTTGAACTCTTGCACGGCATGCACTTTTATTATCTCTTTTCTGTTTGGGCTGATTGCTGAATGCTAAGCAAAATGTGACATCCATATATGTGGATGCCAGGTCCTAGGAGGTTAAATTTACATCTATATAATGAAATTTACTCTCAGTGGCTGTGTAGTCAGTCATTGTAAACTTAAAGGTTAAAATAGGTCAGACAGAACAGGATTAGGATATATTATAAGTGCTTGGTCTCAGTGTTGTATGTCAGAACAAGATCAATAAAACAATGAAGAGAATGAGAAGGTTTGTGAACATTTTGGGTAAAACAAAATGTCTACACTTTTCAGATAAAAATCAGAAAATTGTGGTGTAAATGTGTATTCAGCCCCCCTGACCCAGTACTTTGTAAAATCACCTTTTGCTACAAGTCTAGCTGCAGATACACTATATTGCCAATAGTATTTGCTCACCCATCCAAATGATCGGAATCAGGTGTTCCAATCACTGCCATGGCCACAGGTGTATAAAATAAAGCAGCCAGGCATACAGACTGTTTTTACAAACATTTGTGAAAAAATGGGTAGCGTGGAACTGTGATAGGATGCCACCTGTGCAATAAATCCAGTCATGAAATTTCCTCGCTTCTAAATATTCCACAGTCAGCTGTATTATAAGAAAATGGAAGTGTCTGAGAACGACAGCAACTCAGCCATGAAGTAGTTGGCCACATAAACTGACGGAGTGGGGTCAGCGGATACTGAAGTGCATAGTGGAAGAGGTTGCCAACTTTCTGTAGAGTCAATCACTACAGACCTCCAAATGTCACGTGGCCTTCAGATTAGTTCAAGAACAGAGCAGAGAGCTTCATGGAATGGGTTTCCATGATCGAGCAGCTGCATCCAAGCCATACATCACCAAGTACAATGCAAAGCGTCGGATGCAGTGGTGTAAAGCATGCCACCACTGGACTCTAGAGCAGCGGAGGTGCATCCTCTGGATTGACGAATCACGTTTCTCCATCTGGCAATCTGATGGATCAGTCTGGGTTTGGCAGTTGCTAGGAGAATGG
The DNA here is from genome assembly GCF_001649575.2 of Kryptolebias marmoratus. Taxonomy (NCBI): domain Eukaryota; kingdom Metazoa; phylum Chordata; class Actinopteri; order Cyprinodontiformes; family Rivulidae; genus Kryptolebias; species Kryptolebias marmoratus. The sequence goes on from NC_051445.1 coordinate 29,556,461, forward strand.
TCTTTGTCTAACTGCATTGTGCCAAGTGTAAAGTTTGGTGGAAGGGGGTTTATGGTGTTGGGTTGTTTTTCAGGAGCTGGTACTTGGCCCCTTAGTTCCAGTGAAAGGAATTCTGACTGCCTCAGCATACCAAGACAATATGGACTATTCCATGCTCCCAACTTTGTGGGACCAGTTTGGGGAAGGCCCCTTCCTGTTCTAACATGACTGTGCACCAGGGCACAAAGCAAGGTCCATAAAGACATGGATGAGCAAGTTTGGTGTCGAAGAACTTGACTGGCCTGCATAGAATCCTGACCTCAACCTGATAGAACACCTTTGGAATAAATTAGAGCAGAGACTGTGAGCCAGGCCTTCTCATCCAACATCAGTGTCTGACCTCACAAATGACCTTCTGGAAGAATGGTAAAAACTTCCCATAAACACTCCTAAACACTCCTAAACCTTATAGCTGCAAAAGGTGGGCCAACATCGTATTAAACCCTATGAATTAAGAATGTGATTGCACTCGAGTTCATGTGTGTGTGAAGGGAGGCGAGCAAATACTTTTGGCAATATAGTGTATTTCGGGGTCAGTCTCTACCAGATTTGCACATCTAGAGACTGAAATTTTTCCCCATTCTTTGTAAAACAGCTGCAGCTCAGTCAGATTGAATGGTGAGCATCTGTGAACAGCTGTTTTCAAGTATTTCCACAGATTTTTAGTTGGATTTAGGTCCGGACTTTGACTGGGCCAGTCTAATTCATGAAAATGCTTTGATTTAAACCCTTTCATTGTAGCTCTGGTTTAGGTAAGTCTTAGTTCTTTTGCAGCCTCTAACAGGTTTTCTTTCAAAATTATTCTGTGTTTAGCTCCAGCCATCTTCCCATCAACTCTGACTAGCTTTCCTGTTCCTTCTGAAGAAAAGTATTCCCACAACATAATATTCCTACTACTATGTTTCACAGTTGGGATGGTATGTTTAGGGTGATGTGGAATGTTTTAGCATTTTGTTCCACTGGATTTCAAAAAGGGGTGTCATAGTAAAGGGGGGTGAATACAAACACACGCCACACTTCCTACATCTTTTTATTTATTAAAAATCATGTATAATTTTCCTTTACATCTATGTCACATCTACTTTGTGTTGGTTAAAAAAATCCCAATAAAATAGTTAGTGATTGTAATGTGAAAAAGATTAGGTCATATGATGACTTTTTTAAGGCACTGTATTTATCAATTTTAGGATGAATCTGAATTTCCAAGATAATAACTTGTATATTATAAAGTATACACAATTTTTCCCCAGGCTTCCTGCAGCTCCTCTGTTTTTCAACCCTCTGCATGTTCAGAAAAAAGACCCACTGTTGCTCCTGTGAAAGACAGAATCGTCCATGAGAGGGCAGCAATAAATAACAAATCATCAAGGACGAGTAAAGCTGCTGATGTATTCAAAACACAACCTGCAACACAATACACAAGGAACCAAGAAAAACATAAAGGAGACTCTGCAGGTTTGTATTAGGACACAATTACCAAGTCATCAAAGAAGAAGTACAAAATTTTAGCACTGAATGAGCATAAATTTTAAATATTATTGGACCTCAATACACCTGTATACAGGTGCTGGTCATAAAATTAGAATATCATGAAAAAGTAGATTGATTTCAGTAATTCCATTTAAAAAGTGAAACTTGTATATTATATTCATAC
>NC_051445.1:29558253-29559824 GCF_001649575.2 Kryptolebias marmoratus
GAATATAATATACAAGTTTCACTTTTTAAATGGAATTACTGAAATCAATCTACTTTTTCATGATATTCTAATTTTATGACCAGCACCTGTATGTTGTTCATTTTCCTCTAAGTGAAGTCTTACCAAGACCTGATTACCTTCATGTTTTTGGTAGTGTTTGTTTGTTTGTTCGTCTGTCTGTCTGTCTGTGCACAAGAATACTCAAAATGTTATGAATGGATTTGGTCAAATGTCAAGGTCAAAGACGACTCCTTAGTTAAAACCTTGCGATGTTCCAGTAGGTGACCCCTTTGTTACCTCCGCCAAGGAGGTTATGTTTTCGATTATGTTTGTTGGTTTGTTGTCTGTCTGTTAGCAAGATTACATAAAAACTAATAAACAGTTTTTGATTAAATTTTTAGAAATTGTTGGGGTTGTCCCAAAAAAACAATTAAATTTTGATGTTGATCCAGAATATCATCCAAATTGCACTTTTTTATTTAGTCATGCTATGGCTTTGGCTGAGGTTGCACTCTTAAGTGCTTCTAGTTATAAATGTTCTTATGACTTTGTTTTTACCAGAATCCCTTGAATTTTCACGGAAATATGTCAGAAAATATCTTTTGTGTTTGCTGAATCAGGTCTGAGGGTGAGCAGTGAGCTGGTGGCACCTATTCATTCCTTAATGGCTGTCCTCCAACAGCAGACAGGCTCTAGCAGTCACCAGGATGCTGTGCAGGAATCTGAACATCCTGAAGAAATCATACTGGCACAATCCCATCCTCAGATCCGTGTAAGAACAAAAGCTTTTATTGGCAGCTAATTTAAATAATAATGTAACTTTTGCATTTTAAGATTATACAGTACAAGAATGAGACATTGTCAAGGTGTTAAAATAATTAGCCTAAGCAGCTAGTGAGTATTTTGACTTTGCCTAATAGGGTTAAATAATGGTGTAATTCAATTCAGTTTTTTTAAACTGTATAAAGCGTAGGGGAAAAGATGTAAGCTTTAATATATATTATTAATTTAATCAATAAACTAACTTAGTAATTCAATAATTATTTGGGACTGGGGTGTATTATGAAATGACTTATCCTTTATTACATTGTTACATTCAAGGTTATAACGGGGTAACTTACAGTGTACTTACAGGGTACATTACAGTGGTAACTTATAAGTACTTACTTTTCAACATACAGGGTAATTACAGGGGACCAGGCTGAATTATAATGTGACTTGTTACCCTCCATCTTACTGGGTAACATAGAGGATAGTTACGGAGTATCATACAGATTATTTATAGAGTACCGTACAGGATACTTACAGGTCGGTATACAGGGTACTTACAGATGGACATACAGGGTACTTACAGGTGGATATAGAGGGTACTTAGGTGGACATACAGGGTATTTACAGGTGGACATACAGGGTACTTACAGGTGGACATACAGGGTACTTACAGGTGGATATAGAGGGTACTTAGGTGGACATACAGGGTATTTACAGGTGGATATGCAGGGTACTTACAGGTGGACATACAGGGTACTTACAGGTGGACATACAGGGCACTTACAGGTGGACATACAGGG